>NW_019214411.1:0-236401 GCF_002532875.2 Varroa jacobsoni | reverse complement strand
GGTATTGGGGTTTCTAAATGTTGGTTTTCAAAATCTGAGCCGAATAGCAACAAAGCGGTGAACAACAAGACCGTAGGCTTTTTACATTGTACTGTATCATATACCAGCGACATAACTGGAATGTACTAAGACAGCTATGGTCAATTGTATTCATTGTGAGGCAACTGGCGTAAATACCGAGCATCCTAAAAGATCAGATTGCTAAAATTTCATCTCCTACGTTCAAGTCTGTGTTAGAATGTCAGGCAGTAGAAATGATCGCGTATATGGTCGCTGGGTCTGTGGTAATATCAGTGACGGCCGAAGTCGTCGAATCGGACGAGAAGCCGCAATCAACACGTTTCGTCTACTATTTCCCGTCAGATCCGCAAAGGCCGCGTTCATGAACTAATACCCATGTCATTAGGAAGCCTAGATAACGGAAATCCTTACGCTTCTATAGTTCAGACGATCTTGAAGGGGCTGTAAACAATAACCAATTTTCATTCAAGTTAATTTAAAAACGTAAGCTGAATTATAAGCAAATGTTTTTCGCGAAAGATTATACCAAAAAAGTGGAAAATTCTATATAGATACTTGTTGGTTCATCTAGTCTATTTCCATATTATTTTTATTGTTATTTCCATATTTCCATATCTTATTTTTTAAAAGTAGTTTTGATAAAAATCACTCCCAATAAAGCAATACGCATGTGGTTAAGAAGGGATATACAGATTTAGGGTGCACGGAATTTTATGCTAATATGCAATATACGTAAATTCGAGGACCGGATAACAGCTTCGGTACGCGAATAACAACACGCGTCTGATGGAAACAACTTGAACGTTCAAACGACAAACGCATTTATCGGCTTTTTTGTTCAAACCGGCCTTGGCAAGGTGCACAGATGAATTGTAATAGTCAAAGCAGAACTTTGTAACACAGAAATAGTGTTTGACATGGCATTTATTTTTACGAAGCAAACATATGCTAAGCCAAAGCAGCCTTCAGTGCGCCAATTTGTTTTCTGTGTTGATTCCGCTACATACGGAAGAACTGCCGGGAGGCGCAACGACAAAAAGTACATCTGTCTGGAAAATTCATAGGCCAATTTTTCCGCAATCCGAGCTCATTCGATTGAAAAAGACGAAATTTTCTAACTTTGACATATGCCTATTTTTTCCCACAGAAATATGAATTCTATGACAAATTCTATCTTTGATAGACTCGGAAACAAACACGTGGTTTAAGAAAGAACGGGCTAGCTATACGGAAAGTTGCTTTATGGTATCTGCGACAATATCACACTGTAAAATGCAGCTTGTCAAACATTCTACTTAGCTGGTATGGAAACTGTTGTTTCAAACATATGTGTAACTGCTTTTTGCCTAAGCTAAAAGAGTCAGCTTTCGATCTGTCGTATTATTATTATAGTTCAGTCTTGATGTAGGTGTTTGGCTGTATTTCACGCTGTTCTCTCTCATTGCCTTTTTATATAAAGCGCATGAAGTAAGTAGTATATTGTAGGAAAACGGTACTGAGTGTAAAAGGCGTCCATCTGTCGACGTCATCAAAATAGTATATTTGAGTTTTTACGGATGAAGTACGGGTGTTTTATAGTTGTTCGGCCACTTCGGTGCTGTAGTAGAACAAATGCAATTTGTAAAGTGTATGCAAACGGGTGCGTTGTTCTTAAGGACAAAGTGCACACTATAGATTCCATTTGCACCCGCTTTCGTAACTGCATGCGAATACTAATGAAAGATTGGTTAAGGCTCATAGAGGGAAACGTGACCAATGAATAAGTCAATTTTAATAAGTCAGTATCGTAATAGATACCTATTTTTTTTTAGACATATATAGTTTATTTGGGAATATAGCTTGAAACATTAGCAAACGCTTTTTGTATTCTCTGTAAAAATGAATCGTAAAAAAAAATGAATGGTTCTAAACGAATCCGAAGGGCTTTGAATTTTTTTATTTATTTTTTGAAGTACGCGCTTATTTAAAAAATTTGGGCTCTAACGGCTTTGTTGGCTAAAACTGATACTTCAGATATCACGTGTCGCGCAGTTATATTCCAGATGGAAAATACGGAATATCAGTAAAAAAATGGGCTCCCATGAGTTCATTTCAGGCCAGCTGAAAATTCCTGTAATGTATTCCGCTTGTAATTTGCAAAACTTCAGTAAACGAAAAATCCGCCTGAAGTATACGGTGGTGTAGCCATAGACAAAACGTGGTTCATTCTTTGCCGTTAACCAAAGATGAAGTAGCTTCGGATATAAGGTAATGGTAATACTTTTAATGCGCTGTGACTACAAGGTATTCGCCGATAATGACACGACGAGTACAGTTCGCTATCTCTTCAACGGACTTGCAGATCGTCCGCACGGCGATTGAAAGGATGCAGGTTGGTTGCCTGATGACGACGTCAATTTCATCGCTATGCTTCAGTTACTTCGCGGATTGGGCGGAAAAATCTCCAACATTGACTTCAATATGCTTATTCTCTTAATCGTAATCCTTGTAATTATCGAGCTTTCGATATTTGAAAAGGTCAATTGGTGGCCAAGCAAATCCTACTATCCATTTATTTCAAGAAGTTTGCAGGGTTGGGTAAAGAAATTGCATATGGGAAGGCGATTATAGCTACATAGTGAATCAGATGCCGCCAGAGCGCTGGCACAAGGGTGTAAAAGTAAATAAAAATTATCTTCCTAATAGATTCGAATTTGCCGGATTCGCCTGCAAGGGCTTAACAGATGCTTCTGCAAGGATCTTCATTCCTATTAAGTTTTGCTAATGTAGCGTTAGAAGTTGACTGATAAGACGGTACGTATGTTGTTGGGATCTATAAGTTTTGAGGACATAAATGATAAATACTAACATGATAAGGTTAAAATTGAGGATCGAACGACGCCTTCATTATATAAACAGCATCACGTACCGAATGAGATGAACAACCCGAAGGGAGGAAAAATTTCCATTTATTTTGCCTAAATTGGATTTTCCGTGCAGGGTTACAAATCGATATTTAATGCCTCATTTTTCCAGTAATTAAACCCACAAAGAAGTCGTCGAAAGTGCGTCCAGTATTTAACGCTTCTGCAGCACGCAAGAAACGAGTATCACAAAATGACTGCACGCGAGATATCCCGAATTTTCGTGTCCGGCACAAACGCTTAGGAATTCCAGACGTATTATATTCGAAAGGCATATTTAATGATGGAAGTTTATCTGGATCGCAGGACTTCTCTAGCATTCTACCGATTTAAAGATTCGGAAAATCTTGGCGGTCGTATACTTCGTAAAATGATGACAGTTTCATTGGTGTTAAAGATAATCAAGTCTAATAGTACCATAGTCAACTGAGGGCATGTCAAGCAGTACGCAGAATTTCATCCAGAGGTTTGTGCAGAATTAATCCAGGATCCATATATCTTAACCGACGCAAATTTAGAGAGAAGCACAACTGTGTTATACAGTGACATGATTCGTATCATTCGAGACGAAGTTAAGGAAACTATGTATGAACGTGCATTTATTCAAAGCCAGGTAACAAGGTTTTGCTGTTTCATGTTATGAGGCGGAAGACATGCAGTATTTTCTCATGCTGGAACTTGAATATCCTGCTCTTGAACCTGATTCTCATTCCATTAATTAGGTTCCGGAAGCACAAGAAGTGCTAGCTATAAGGAGCAATCTAACCATTAATATGGACAACTTTTCATTATTTTTGAGCTAATGAGAGCGTTTGCGTATACAGAACAGGCGATCCTAATATTTTAAAAGCAATTTAATTTTAAATCATATTTTCAGGCAGTCTACTGACCTGTCTGGACATACCTTTAGCAAAAAGTATTTTTTGAAGCAGGGTCACACTCGCCATTAGAGAGAAGCGTCACCTGAGCAGTAGCGTTATTAGTGATTGGCAACGATGCCTTCAAACAGCGCGTAGGCGTTTTGGTGCGAGTAGGAGGCCACTTTCAATGCAGGTTCAGGTCAACCATCCGAGATTTGCTACATTGCTCTGCAAATTAGTGTGGAATCTCATCGTGAAAGCTGTGTAGTGATTAGGGATTTAATGAGTAAATTCTAGATTCCCTGGATGCGTCATCAAGCAGAGTCTACCATTTTTCAATGCGATGAATGTCGGCGGGATAATGCCACGTTCGTGGCTGTAGCCGAAAAACCTTCGCCAGCTGACGGGACAGAGTTTTCGTTCGGACTTCTCAGAATAATAGGACTGGATTTTAAATGGGCCCATTCGTGATTCGTAATAAAGGCTCTCTAAAGAAGGGGTCAGGGTAGCAATTTGCAGTTGTGTGGTTTGTCTGCAGCAGCCTGTTCGTTGAGTATTTTTGCTTCAGTGCGAAACACGGCATTTCACAAGGTAAAACTTCGGATAATTCTTTACATTCTAAAACGCTGTTCGACGTCCAACTGCTCTACGAAAGCCTACGATAATACGACAATATGGAACCATGTGGAAAAGGAAAGGATCCTTTTTGAATTTAATGTACCTTGTACTTTTGGCGTGGAGCTTACTGGAGGGCTGGCTCAAAAAGTCTCTTTGTAGTCAAAAGCTTAGACTGTTTAGTTCCATGATTACCTTATGAGAGATATTCGCAGTTATTAATCGGAGCTCATGTTTAAGCCTTAACGAGCCTCTCTTCGGCGATGCTTATATTCTCAAATACTTCTCTAAATCTCCCCGGGGAGGGAGATGTAGTTAAGTTTGGACAAAAAATCCGATAGTTGAATTCAATTACAAGGCCAACGAAACTAAGTTTTTCAAAAACTTAGTTTCTCTCTCTCTTTCACCCTTTGAACTCTTTCAAAGAGTTGGCGGGAAAAATATCAACTTTGTGCGATCAGTACTTCTACGCTAAAATATGATTGGTTTTAGAAGAGACCAATAATGGCTCGGTGCTACGGTCATTTTGGAAATCAGTTAGAATTGGAAAAAAATATCAAGTAGAAAGGGAATACCCAAAGCTTAGGTTGTATACCTAGATGGTGATGGTTGTATTTATTGAACAGATAAGATGAAGCTTCTCTAATTTCGTTTTAGGTAAATATCTCCTAGTGTTAAGGATGTGTTGAAATCAATAACGGATTTTTCTGACAAAAGTGTAGGCGTCATTTTCCTTTTCACAGAAGACGAGTGCTGGACGCCGCGAAACCAATACATTCGGCGAACCATTGGAAACAATTTACAAATGTTTACAAATATTTACTTTAATTAAAGTCTGGTTCAGTTTTTCTCTTCTACTTAACCTGCCAAAGGGGAGAACGTTGCGTATTGTAGAGTGGCTAATTACTGGTTTGTATTTTAGCTCGTTGAGAGAAATTATGCTGCTCTATACAAGCAGTTCTTTATTTTCGTAAGGTAGTGTTACTTGCCAGTTCCACTCTGAGTTAGTTACTGTAGTTACTCTAAGAGATGAACAAAGGTTTTTTTATGGTTATTAGTCGCTGACTTGATAATCATCGCTCGTGTCTAATGGTTAACGGTTATTAGATAGATAATTTCAATATAGTTGCTCGAGCAGCCTTTTCATCCCGGCTAAAGATATGGCCAGGAGTGGTAAAGTTGAGCATTTTCCGCTAAGTGTTTCTTCCTTCTGTTAGTATTTTCCGTGTTGTTTTTATTTAGTATCGAATTCATTAGCTTGGTTATTCGAATAAATTTTCTATTTTTATAGAGGATTTTCTTTGGTCGTTTTCATCAATTTAACTCTAGACTATCCCTTATTATTTGGCTTTTACATTATTTGTAGGGAGGTAAACAGGAAATTTCCGGTGCACTAATCTATTTGTTTGCATTGTTTCTTAAATACTTTTAACCATGCGTCGTCTACTTCTCTCTACGAAAGGAATTCGATAGGTTACTGTTATTGAAGTAGGCATTTTTTAGCGCGAAAAAGTATATCGGATGTTCGCACGCGTACATACGCGATGCAGACTTGTATTAGGACGAAGGGACAATTCGTGGACCAGGTTCTTTACAGTGCTGCCCCTTCCGATAAATTCATCTCAATAGGCAGAAATGCTTATGGGCACTGGTTCTTGCTTCTCGCGGACAAGCGGCAACAAAGCTGCCTTCGATACAGCCTTTGTTTTCGAGGATGAACGATTGTCCTGCCGAAGTGATACTCCGTAATGGCTCAATAACCCTGGCTGATTATCAGCCTATGCCAATGAAGGAATTTCTGTGAATGTTTCCATTCAGCGAAAAGATACTCATTTCTCTAAAACTACTAAGGATATTTTCTATCGTAATTCCCAGCGCACACTTGTATGAAGTCGAACTTTGAATGATTCAAAGACTGTAACATCTAGGCTGACTAGCTCACATTATTACACATCCTTCACATATGTAATGGCGTGAATGGCTTCGTTGAAGGGCAGAAAGTGCTCTCGATGAAATGGTGCGAAACGCTTTCTTTGTACTCCATACGAACAGGTCTGCAAAACTGTTAGCCCGTCAGTATGCACTTCGAGCTCTCGAGTCAAGTAGGACCAAACTACTAGGCACTTCCTACAAAAGGAGCTAAGAGGTACGATCTCGGTCGCTCATGCACGGACAATGATAAGAATAAGTACCGGAGCTTATTGTTTGAAATGATCGTCTGATGCATAGCATCGGCCGATGGTTAACAGGACACAGCGTTCAAGTCATTTACAAGCATGAGATCTTTATACATTGAAGATTAAAAGCTTTTGTTAGCAACATTGTGCAGTCTCGATGATACGTTATGAAGATATGGCTGTTTCATTGTGCTGTCAAAATTGCACCTGCAGCAGACATACCTATAGGAACCTAAAAATTTGAATTTTTAACGGATTAAGTAATCGTCGAACGCTGATTATTTACCGCTAATTAATTAGAAAAAAACACTGGAGTTACATCGACGATAGTATTTTTTTTTCTCTAGCACTACTCTATGAGAACACCGATGTTCCCATATCGTTTCTTAGATGTGTGGCGTATAAGCACAAAACTATGATATGTTAATTAAATATGGCATATGTATAAATATACATTTGTTCACAAGAACGAGCTGGAATTTATCTGTATAAGCAATCCATGACATTTTATTTCATATAGGCTCGAAATATTAGTCGCTTATATCATCAATCTCATTTCGGCCAACATAGACCCCAGGGCAATCACGTGATATATCGTAAGATGATGATTTTTGCTTAACTTGATTATTGTTTCGCTTTGAAAATGCGGCTCTAAAATGAGCGAAGCTGTAGTAGAAAAGCGAGGTGATTAGGTAGATTTTTTCTTCATTGTTTAGCAAAAATTGGATGTTATGCAAAAATATATCTACGAGTTCTGTATAGCCCTATTGTTCTAAATTTAGTCAAAAAAAGATTCAATAATGTGAATTATGCGAAATCTAACCCGAGTTCTGTCTGAAAAAAGTTGAAACTTCGGATTACTATAATTTCAAATAAGGATTCCCTAACTAAATGGCCTTTATGGCCCTGTTTATATATATAGTCCCACTCTCCCCTGCGTAACCATAAAATAAGTAGGTAAAACAAGACGTCATCCACATACAAATTAAAAGTTGACTTGAAAGCACAACGAACTTTTGGATTTATTTATCTATAATAAAGAAGAATCGAATGAGATTGTAGTTTGGAAACTTTATTTACAGTATTATGTACATTGTGAACTGTGATGGGATAGATTTGTGTCTAGGTACGTTACATACAATTCGTTTCATTATTTACCCGACTGACTTTGGCGCCCGGCATTGGTTCTAGTTTAATAACACACAGTCATTAGCTCAATTATTCATGTCACAGCATGTTTATCGGCTCAGGAAGCAAATGTCTTAATGGTTTGCTAAATACAGCCTAGAATAGAAAGAATCGTATAGGTGGCATCGCAAGGTGCTTGTATATGTAAGCAAAACTAAATAATTAAGAAATGTCTCCTTCATTCAAGTTTCGCACCTAAGTGAACCCGCAGAAGTGACGACACTGCGTAACCACGAGCCCGAACCAATTATCAAGCGTTCAAAGCAAAAATATTACACAAAAGCTGTCTACAAATTGCCTTATCAGCCCCAAGTCAGTTAGATTGACGCGTGTCCAAATAATGAATGTTATAATCTTTAAAAGGTGGCTTATAGAGTCTGTGTGATCACAACTGAGCTGCGTGAGCTAGGAGCATCCTCCAACCAGGGCTGATCCTGGGCCCAATCAGGATACGAAGGCGGAAGACAATAAGAAGCTGGTCTGCTAATTATCAGTTCAATCGTGTCACCAGAGGCCGCCACTAGCGGTACCGCCGTACAGCAATCCATATTGTGACTCTTGTGCTCGTTGATCTAAACAAAAATAATTGATAAGAGATTAATTCAATAATTTCAGCGAGTATCTTCGCACATTTTGTTTTTATCGTTGTTATTAGTGCAAATGTTACTCTCTTTGAGTGTTTGCTTCTAGACCACAACGGTATACTTACCCTATCCAGCGTTCTTTCCCTACGTAGCGTCAAATCACTTGGCTCAAACGCTACCAACATCTATGCCGTGTACGTTGCTATCCCAATAATCGTGTCTTCGTCGTCATTCAGTTGTGTGACCCATATAACAATCTCTTTTCTGACATTTCTCTCACCGCAGTAATCTGATTTCATATTTTGTAGCGTACAGAACTAGATCACCTGCACTGTACAATATTTCATTACGTATATCTGTAGCAATTACAACACGTTTCTCAAAGCTTAACTACGATCCGGATTAAGTCATTAACTACGTGGATAGCTGTTCCAGTTTACTGTGTCAGTGTTATTTAACCGTCACATCAACTTCTGTATTACCGCATTTGAGATTAACGTTTAGCTGGGTATGAGGGTGACTTTAGTAAATAAACTGCAAAAGGTGAGTTTGCATGTTATTATTAGTTTTATGAAACTGTTTTTCTTCTTTGACGCCGATTTCATCGTCACCAGTGAACAGACAGAAGGCGTGTAATTTGCCGCCGAAGGTGGTTCTCACCAACTTATCAAGTTCCTATAAAAGTCTCTACATTTAGGGTATAGTGGTGACCACATACCCCAAAGATCCTGAGTGCGGAACCCGTTGAGGTGAGAATCCGAGGCAAAAATTAATGACCGAACTACAGTTAGAATTGCACGCTAGATTGCATCCATTTATGAGCGCAAAACAGTCACTATAGAATATAGCGCTAGCTGCGGAATATATAATACTTTCGGCTCCTTCTGGTTTTTCTGAAGTGCACTTTTTTCATGAACATTTTTGAGGCTCTGACGACTCTTTAAAGATGTCAAGGGCGCAGGATTAAGAAGCTCGTCAGACTTTGTTAGCTTGTAAGGCTGCTCCTAATTATTCGGCACAGTATGGAACCTTTTACCTTGGACCTTTAAATTCGGTATGACTCATGACGTAGGTGAAACCCTAGTTTATGATTGGGTTTTCTTGACATCATTAAAGATGCCGCATAGGATAAGAGCATACAAACGTCTCTAGAGACCAGGCTTATTAAGTTGCAGTTCTTTGCGTGCTGAGGCAAATTACGTATCCGAGTACGTGGAGTATGACTTTAATAGACTGCAGCATCGGTTGAGGCTAACACGACCATCTCTGTTACTCTCGTTCCCCGACAGAGTGGATAACGTATTTCTCTGTTAATCTTAAGGACACACTGGGACGTAGATTCGAATCTGGGCATGGACACATTATGTTTCGTGCTGGGAGCTAGCCGTCTGGTAGAATACCTGAAGGCGACACCGGACGTAAAACTCGGAACCTAGAAAGACAATCCCCGTTAAACACGAGGCAGGTTGCATATCACTTCCCCCGCCTTTTGCTAAAACCGTTTGTGCTTCATACATATTGAAATGATAGGTAACTTCAGCGTATGGTTGCCGTTTTCCTCTTACGCAGAGGTCGAGGTCAGGATAATGGTTATTTTACAAACGTCTGCATCCGGCATAATATCAAAGGGACTTCAGTGTAAAGTTTTCGTTTCTTAATTTACATGAACATTGCTTATAGCTCACCGATTATCGTTAGCGGCATAAGCGCCTCCGTAGTTAACGTTACTAACGGGAGCACTGCTACATTTCAGTCGCCTTGCCACCAGCATTTTGCAAGGAAACGACAACTTCCCTCCAGGTTACTTGTGGGTAAACGTGCAACAAGATAGGCACTAAATAATTACATCATTCATGTCTGCGCGTAAACCTTGGCTATTGAAGTCATGTCAAACCCTAGTTCAGTTCTAGCTTAAGATTTAAGTATTTCACCGCTAACCCAAATTTCGAAGCGCTTGGTCACGTTGATGTTGTCTGTCCATGACCACCCCTTTCAAGATCATGGAGAGACTAGTACATCAGATCATACCAGAAAAGTATTATGTGTCACGAGCCTATCTACTATTAAGACAACAATTCTTTTTACTAGAATAGGGGTTAGTTTGATAGAGTGTAACAGACAGAAAAGGAGAGGATCAGTTTTAGCTATCTGCGCTATATACTGTCTGTTGATCCACCGCGAATATAGACTTGTTTTGCTTAAAAAAATCGTCTAAAATATTATATACATATATTGCGTTTTAAGCTAAAAATTTTGAAACTCATACCTGCAGAATTCGATCAAACGGTCTGAGGAGTCCGCACATATCAGCCGGTCCCTTAGGTCTTATACGATTTACGTAAATACCCTTCTCGAAAAGACCATCAGAAATTGAGAAACCGAAGTCATCATAGACCTTGTCTTTGAATAGAGTCACCCGATGCACCTCCACGGGAACCGGCATAGGTGGCGGTATGTCCTAGAAAAAGAGAAACATAGTTTGTACGGAACAGAAACTCTAAATTAAAATTCTAAAATTAACAAGAGTAGTAAGGACATATATTTCTTCAATAAGTTCACTCGGAAATCTATAGATTATTGATAATTCAATAATGAAAAAGAGACACCTTTATTGAAATAGAAACGCGCGTTCATTTTTATTATGTGTGGTACTCACTTGCAGCCCAAAGTTGGGCATATTTCTTGGAGGAGGATCTAGAAACGAAGGCGTATTTGAAGAGGTCGTACCGCCTTGGCTGCTTGCTCCTGATACTGCTAAATCCAGTATCGATGACATCTCGTCTTGGAATTGGGATTGAAAACCAAAGAGATCGTCAAAACGTGACGATAGAGACGCAGCAGGTGCTGGCGAAGGGCTTTTATTGGGGGTTACTGAAGGTACGCCCAGCATACCGCTTCCACTGCTGCCTCCGGTGGAACTAATTCCGGAAGAAGAACTGAGTCCTGGTACACCGGTGACGCTCGCTGCCAGTTGACTTTCGGCTAACTGAAGGTTGCGCTCAATCTGACGTAGAAGTCGCGATTGTCCGCAGGTTTGCAAGTCCTCAAGCACTTTTGTCCAGTCTGACGATTCAACATCTGAGTTGACGGGTCGTCCGCCTTGTGCATGCGATTGCGTTTGTGGATGATGAGTGTAGGCAGGAGGATTATAAGTAAACCCAGACGGTCCGGATATGTCCAACGCCGTCGGAGACGCCACTAAAATACAACAACAATAGGGTACATTATCACGAATTATTTTTTACGTATTTTTTTTAACGAATGTTTTATTCTCTACAACCACGCGCTGATAGATTGTAAAGCATAAGATTTATATTTAACAAAATTGAAGCTTTAGTCGTCAAGAACACGGACATTTGCTTTCAAGTTAAAGGAAAGTGGCCAATAAGCTACCGTCTGATGAACTGTTGACGAGAAACGAAACTTTAAATGTTAAGTAAGATGATAAGATCCCGCGGTTTTTTACTGAATAAAAATACCGTCTTTTTTATTATAATCACCTATTAAGTTGCGTATTTCTCGTCATTCCTCACCACCTTTTCCGTCTTTTAACGTTAATTAAAATGATGTTTTCCTTCTCAAAAAGAAACGGGCTTAGCTCGAATAACTTTTCCAATTACTTTTAAGTTGTTGATAAGTGTTGAAGGTAAGGCTTCAGATATGTGAACAGAACAGGTAAAAGACCATTGACAAAAGGACAATTGCAGCATAACACTTCACTCGAAGCCGCTAACGTTCGATACCGGGAGAAGTGTCGAGATAGATCGTTAAACTATATTTTTTTTATTGAATTTTGAGAAGTTCATTAGGTAGTCAAGCCTCAAGTTATTATGTAAACCTAAAAAAAATTCTCTGGTGGTCTTCAACGTTCTATGTCTGCAGTTTATTTAGTCCGCCCGAGCTGCCTGTCGGCCGTATTGCTTCGAAAGTGCCTTCAGATGATGATCATCAAACTTAGAGGGTGCTTAAGAGCGGAACATCGTCTATGTTTTGATAGAGTTTTGGTCTTGATGAAATGCATAGTGCAGAAGATGTCGAAAATGCATTTTTTTTTCAGCTGGATCGTTCATCTTTCAAGTTCTTTCAAGCTCAAATCGCGCTCGTAACCCAGTTGTAGCATGCTGATAAAGTAGAAAGGGTGCATTGGAGCCGTTTATCAAAAGCTAATAACGAATAAGAGAAAACAAGTACTTTGAAAAAACCGCGGAAGCTAATTATCCAATCTAATACCTGGTAGAATTCGCAGTTCCCATTAGTGAATATACTTTGCGTATAAATTCGTTAATAATATTTATTTTATCTGAATATTACCTAATTTATTCTCCATATTGCGTTATTTATTACCTTGTTGCTGAGTTGTTCCTCTTGTAATAACGGATCGATTTGGCGGCTGCTTAACCGGCTGACCCGGGGGTGGAGTGGATGGAGAAACGGCGGGAAGACACGAGCCGGATACATTTGATTGACGAGCCAATAGCTGAAGGCTGTTTAAGGTGGCTGAACTTAAGGCCGTAGTGTCTCGAGATGATGTCCCTATATTACTCTTTGGCGGTAATGGAGAAGGTGCTTTAGCCATAAGGCTCGGTCTTCTTTCGGGGTTTAGGGCCCAGTCGGGTGGATCCCAGCGAGCACTTGAAGGTGCTGACTTTGCTAAAGGAACCTCCTGACATGCAGGTGGAAGACCGGCTTGCCACTCGCGAATCGAACTCCACGCATCCTCGGAAGCTTCCACATCAATTTCTTTAATAGATTTGTAAGGCAATTAGATGGCAAACGTTTTGTTAAACCTATATGATAAAAAGGTACCATTGTTATAATTAAATTTGCTATAACTATTGAATATCTCTTCAATCTTAAGATTATTAAATATCTTTCAACAGTTCATGTATTCAAAATATTTTCACCGTACTTCCATGTGTACGTTATTTTTTTTAATTATTATTATTATTATTAATTTAACTTTTTAAATGTTCAAGGCAATATCAATGTAATGTCAAATTTAACACGCAAATAACTAGGTCTTGATCCCAAAGTGACGGAAAAGGAACTGTTACCTTGCAAAAGAATATACTGCGCTTTCCGGCTATCGGTATGGTTCGTTCGGTCACTGTCATTTATGCTAACGACCTTTAGTCGACACTACTCAGAAGTTACTTTGGAGCTAGTGGATGAGATTTGAAATTTTATGGTGTGTTGAACGGTGCATATTTATCACGACTTTCACGCCATTTTCTTGCTAATTAATTCATTAATTTAATTAGCAGATGTACGCATGATCGACCCACTGCCTTTCTAGCAATACCAGGTGTCGAACCTGATATGTCTCGGCATTATTTTCAAAGATAAGGTCGTGTTCCCATCTCTAACTACTATTCTAAATCAATGTACTATTAACCGTAACTTATTTGGTTGGCTTTTAAAGTGTGAAATCACAAAGTACTAAAAATGTATTACGACTATCTTTGTTGAATGATTGGGGCTTGACGGGGGCAAATCGATAGAGACCGGGCGTGTAACCTTGAAGGAACCGTGCGTTATAGTTCTGTTTAAAGGTACCTGCTAAAAATGATTTAAAACAGCGGCAGACCTGATTTCGGTTGTGCGGTGTTGACTGCTTGCGAGTGGCTTGTTGTTGAAGGATGCGGAAGTCCGCTGGGCGACATCGAGGATACAGGGGATGCAGTTGAAGCTGGGGTGGTTGCGGCTGTTGTAGGCGCAGTCGGAGGTGCTGTAGCTGCACCTGCTGTGTCGAGATTGGCCAACGAGTCCCAGCTCTCTACGGCACTATCAACTGATGGGATTGGGGTACCGGCATAAAGGCGCTGTAGCAATAGTTTAGGATCTAAGCGAGGAGACTGTGAAGGTGGAGGTCGTGTTGATAATGGGGAAGAGCCACCAGGAGAGATAGCTGTCCCTAAAGGTATCGGACTAGATACGCAACCTCGTTCCAAGTCGTCAAACACTGTAGATTAACACAAACACCGGTAAAGAACTATGAATGAAACAGAAGCTTTAGAAGGACACATTGCTATATTACAAACAAAATTCATACGTTGGAAGAAAGTAACCTTCAACTAAAAAAGCTTGAGGTGAAATCCATTGTTGTGAATCAACTACTTTTTTCTCGTATTTGAAAATGTGATCCAGCATCAAAATGCAGGATAAACACTAATACTGTTAACGCCGGCAGTACCATTTCTCCCAAGTTTGAATTTGGCCAGCTTTAGAGTGACGACATCCCCAGATGTCTGAAGTTGAAGAATAGCTTCACTTAAAGGCTTCCCTCTTAGACTTGTGCCATTAATAGCAAGAATCCTATCTCCAACGTGAAGTGCTCCCGTTCTGAAATACTCACAGGTTAACGAATTATTGTTGTTGTCATGTTTTTAATGAAACAAAGGAAAGCGAAGTAGTCCTTTAGAATTGCAAGGTCATGCTCTGCGATCTGCTTGTCAGCAGAAAGCCAGCGAAAAGATCCGTCGCGTTCGGTCTTCTAGAAATAATAAAAAATGTTTTCCATATGCAGACAGGTATATACAGACAGATATATAGGCTGACTGGTATTAGCTAAGTCCTACCTTTCGGCTAGCCCACCCTGGGTGAGACCAGAAATTATAATTGGATCAAACGGTTCCTGGGTTCCCGAAATTGTGATACCGAGAGGCCCTCCGTTGCGCGCGACCTCGACCGTGTATACAACCGCATCTGGTTCATCTGGTACTCCTAGTAGTGTAAGTAAAAAAGAAAGGGGTGTTGCCGAGAATATTAATGCACACCAGTGTTATGTATTTTACTATATGGATGACGCACAGGAGGCATACCAAAGTCACAATTAAAGTGCATTATCTGTGTGCCTGTTACAGTCTACAGAAAAAACCTCCCAGTAGTTGTTAGCAAATGCATAGTCTTGTCATTACGTTACCCCATATTGTTATACCATTTTAGCAGGAAATCATCGATCTTACTTACGTTAGTTATATCCCACTGTTAGGTTTAAGATGCTACCCCAGTGATAGAGCAATTTTTATTGTGCGTGATTACTCCACGTATATTAATATTTATTGATACCAAACCTAACAAAGGATGATAATCCATTAAGTCCCACAGCACTAAGGTACTGAAATGTAGACGGAGAACCTAAATCTTTACGGCAATACAGTGTACTCAAAGTGGTGAAACACTGAGGTCTCGCATTAGCCCAAGTAACAAAAAATAAGCTAGTTGTAGCTCAAGCGGGCTTTATCACATAAGGGTAATAAAGAGTGCCAAATTTAATTAAGTGTAGCAGGAGGAATAAAAAGAAATCGGGCCACCTCATAGTTAACCCACTTTGACGCGAAACAATGACATGACTGTATATGATGAAGCGTACGTGGTGTCACACCCTATATTTCATTACATAGATTTGTTTAATAATAGTATAATGGTTAACACAAAGTGAAAATATATTGCTAGAATTAATGACACCAGATATACGATTCATGGCTTCCAGAACGCTTTGTATAATAAGACAGAAACTATCGGGAACAACACAAAACAAATCTACGATAAGCAATATTATTTTTAACGTTCACGACATTGCAATATCTAAGTTGCTGAGAAAACCTTGACAAAACTCGCGCCTAACTTAGAGTAGGAGCAAATGTTGATTTTAATATTTTTTTTCAACGAAATTAGTATTTTAACAAAAAATCAGATACGCAAATATAGTCCTTCCATGGCTTACCGCTACAATGCTCATCCTTACGTATACGCAGCTGAACAACTCCCTGGCAGTTCTGTAAAATGCGGGCTGCCTCTTCGATTGTAGAACTTTCCATTCGGAACTGATCAATCGCAAGAAGTTTGTCACCAGGCTGAAGTGTGCCCGACCGATGGGCGATGCTGCCTCGCCGAACCTCTGAAATAACGAGCGGATCACCCGAACTTCGTTCGCGTGGTGCTGTGTGAAAACGTAAGTTCACCGTAAGAAAGATGGCGTTTATTTAAACGTCTTTTGCAATTCATAATCACCGTGTCCAGGATGCTAAAAGCTTTGCTGTGTTTATTTTTAGTCTCTTAGCAGATCAGATTAAACAAGGATCAGTTAACCTTGATAGTTATAAGTTGGTTTTAATATATTTATAATCGAAAATTCGGTTAGGCGATCATATCCGGCTGACGAATTTAAATGTATGTTATGGTTATTTTGGATGGCTACCTCAGGTAGCCAGGAGTTTCCAGATCTGATTATTAAGAGACATTTAACTAACCAGTTATAGTAATTCCTAATCCTGGACCTTTTTTTTCCAACTTCACAGTGAAGGTTCCACTGGATGCGATGACGGATTCGGCGACATCAAATTCAATCTGCAACGTAACCTTGGGTCTGCTTTTGAGCAGAAAGCGGTTCAAATCATCAGTGGTGAGGCTCTCCACTTTCTGATGATTAATCGCTAAAACACGATCGCCAACTTGTACCACTCCGGATCTGCACAATTCAAGCATATACGTTAGAATGCCTAGACAAAATTAAACATGAATAGAAATATCGAAATGTAAAAGACAATGCAATAAGCATACAGACGCGACTACTACTATAACGAAAATAACTATACAGGCAGATGACGACTATCAATATATATGTAGTGTCCTATAGTGAGGGCACCACCACAGAAATAACTGAGAATCTTCTAAACGTTCATAATTCTCAGCTACAAATAAGACGAACTAAAGGCTAGTATTATAAAGGTGTAGAAAATCAAAGCCAACAAAAAAAACTGTCAAAAGTAATAGCCCGGTGGGATCAATTTCTAGTTCCCTAAGAAAGATAAGACTCCAATATGCTACGCTACTACGTGGCAATCATGCTCAGTAGGCGTGCTTAAACATCGTGTTAAAAGTACACACTTATCCTTGACGGTATATAGGTGTGAATTTTATCACGATGACATTACTCAAGGGTGGCTTTGCCCTTTCGTATCACCAGAGCCAATCTGTGCATATTCTTTAGTTGAAACACGAGAAATCCATATGGACTATATTTAAATACGTGGCCACTAAAGGCGACCGCAGAACTACAGGGACGATACCATAACAAAATGTGATGCGTGACTATAGTTATTGGGCCCACAAGTATCTTGCCTTGTGAACTTCCTCGCTTCGTCTCGAACAACAATATAATAAGCGCTTATTATTGTAATTGCCATTAAGTTCTTTAATTTGCGTTTCTTCTGTTTCTTCTTTATGGAAGAAAGGAGCTCTCAAAAAAGTTATGACTGCATTATACGTATATCTAAAATTGTGAAACAAGGAGATTTATTTCAAACGCAAAAACTAACCGGTGGTTTTGCATTTATCTGCGAAATCGTATGCTACAAGAAAAGGTTCGATAACTGGCAAAAGATGTAGAATAGTTTTAAAATACCGCTCAGGGTATGCCCATCGAACGAGAGAGCAAAACGTTTTTTAAGTTTATTGAAAAACTTTTTTTACTTTAATGCCCCATCTTATAAATGCTATTTAAAAACGGAAAAATAGTTCTTAACGTGCAACCCCATTCGTACGGGCTGTCGTATTGTAGTGGGGATTTGAGAGATGACAGCTATACCAGAATAGAACACGTCACGAATGATGACACCACATACGCACGCTTATAGCTTTCCCCGATGTATAACAATATAAACATCTTAGGACATAGGCACACACGATTTGGCTGCAATGCTGTTAGTAGTTGCGGAACTGTTAAGTACTTGACATTTTTTCTAGCGAGAACTATAGCATCGAAGGAAAAATGTGATGTAGTATATTTGTCTTGCTAGATATCTGTCGATTGTGATCTCCTTTTCTCCTTACATTGTTTCGTCATTAACTTATTTTTAGACCGAAGTATGGGTGTGGAATTCAATAGGCCCGGTGAACCCTATATATATTAAAAGTTCCTCTAAGAATACCAGTCGAAATTGCTATTCATTAAAACATTGTATATATACTGAGTATTCCACAAAATGAAAAGGTACATAATCCTAGTAAGCGGTGTCGTCAACAACGATAACAGACTACTTCGTATAACTGTGTAGCTGTAAGTTTATGCTTCAAGCTCCATAACTAAGCCTACTTTTGTTCTACTTAACAGTAATAACGATGAGTAAACTTCACCTATCGGCTGGACCTCCGGGAACGATGCACTCGACAAAAGCGACCCGATCTTTGCTTCTGAGAGTAACTCCGTAACCGCCCTTCTGGGGATCTGTAGCTAGTACGATCTCAATGCTCTCAACATGACTGATCACGTGTTGAGATCGGGATCGTTGCAGCTCGTAACCCGGTGGGACAAATACAGTACTATTTCATAAATACAAATAAACAGACACGTTATAATGTAAGTTGGGATGTCCCTGCACATACGACGCACGTGCTTCTATTACAGAGAAGTGATGTTATTACTTCAGCGTTCGAGATATCACAATTAATATAAATGCTTCACCTGTACAAAACTGTAGCTATGGTTTAATTTAAAAGAAAAATGTACGCGTACCTATCACCAGAAGAGTCATGACTGGGTCTCCTTCGCTGGCCGCAGCTGGAGACACTAGGCAAATGATCCGAGTGGTGTCTTCGTAGACTGTATTGCCGTTTTGGTGTAACATTCGTGTGATGCGGAGGAATTGGCGGTAGGGGATAGTTGCTTGATGATGTGCTTTGTCCACCTATAGATGACAGTGTATTGTAGCTACCCGATGCCTTCATCTGCTGCTGCTCAGCATACTGTCTTAACAAGCGGCCAGCTGGGAGTATTTCGAGTCGTAAGACACTGTCGATGCCTTCTTGAAGCATCCGCTGAGCTTCTGCTGCCGACGTGCACGCCAGCTCTAACCTTACTCCGTCGATGGCTAGAATCTGATCACCTACATGTAAGGCTCCGCATCGCTCGGCAATACTGGCTTGTCGAATACTTTCAATAACGATTCCTCTACATGAATGATCGAGTTGAGTTAGTGTAACGCCCAATCGGGTGATACCGGTGTGGGCTCTGTCAATCTCTACCAGGACAGGTCCTGACGCATTGCGGACGGCGTCCATTACAGACACATCGTACTCGATTGTAAGCAGAACCTGTCGTTCCACTTGTTTTAGCACGGTCTTGGCTTCATACAACGTTGCACCAGTTAAGTGAACGTTATCAACTGCAATGAGCCGGTCTCCAGGCTGTCAGAGAACGATATTTCGACGTCAACAACTGCTGAGCCAACACATTGTAGGTCTTATGCGCATACGCATATATGTAATATTAAAAATATAACAATCTATCTATAAATGTTTATTGTTTCTAAACAATAAACGGAACTCATTTCGATATCTGTTTCGTTGTAAATTTTATAGTACATGCGAGCAAATTTAATGTCTAGGCTCTCAGAATAGCAACAGTGTTTAGGATAATAACACAATATTTGCTGCGTAATGGGTTGACTTTTACCTTAATTGTTCCCTCCCGATCGGCAGGCCCACCGGGACGAACATGGACAACAGTGAGTGGCCTAGATTTCAGGTTATCGACGCAAGATCCTCCTCGCAGGAGAAAGCCCAACGATCCATGAGGGTCCTTGTCTAGCTTAATCTGTATAACTTTGGGGCACACTGACAAACTGCCGTCTAACACGCTCATCGCTGAATCTCAGTGCACCATGTTGATGAGTTCAACGGGACGGGATCGAACAATTAGTACAGGTAACAGAATGCAAACGAGAGGCACGATAATTAATATTTTTACTAAATCTTTAACTTTAATGACTTATAACACTCAAACTACTCAATAAACTCAAGGCTGCCCTTGACAGCGTGACCATTTCAATTTTAGTCATTGTATATACTAGGTAAAAATCTGAACAAGAAAACAGACCGACCCGACTGTTTCAGCTGTTGCCTTTAATGCTAGTGCTTAGGCCATGCGATAAATGTCAATTGGAAACAAGAATAAAGACTAGTCACGTATCTACTCTTGTCCTATTTTTAAATCATCAGCGAGCATCAAAATCCCTGCATGATTCAATGATCTCACCAAGATTCATGATATGTATTAGTCAAATGGAGTCATAAATTTTTTAATATTACACTACTAGAGCCATTTATAGCCATAAGCAATGCCTTTCGATAAGAAAAATAACTAGCCATAGTTCAACTTTTCTTTTCATCATTAGATCATTCCATAGGATTTCTATTTATCCGGTTAGATGATTGCCGGTAACTTAGTAATAATCGTTGTTTCATAAATATTTTTAAGGGATATTAGGGGATGCTAATCGGTACTTCTGACGCATGCGCGATTCTCAATTAAACTCTGGATACTAACCATTTACGTAGTTAATGTTGAGCATGCTGATGATTGATTGTTAGTTGGAAATCGAAGTCACACCTACAGGATCCACTTTAGAGAAGAAGAAGCCCACCTACTTGGGTTCGCTAATATAGTACATAATGTATGTAGAATGAATAGCATTTACACAATATCGTCTAAATCATCTGTGAAAGATACTCTTCAGGCTGTAGTTTTTATCATTGTTCCCGATATAGGCCACTTCCGTTGACGTTGCTAAAACT
This sequence comes from Varroa jacobsoni, assembly GCF_002532875.2. NCBI lineage: Eukaryota > Metazoa > Arthropoda > Arachnida > Mesostigmata > Varroidae > Varroa > Varroa jacobsoni. The sequence continues at coordinate 215,477 of NW_019214411.1, read as the reverse complement.
AACTAACTACGCCTGGTGCTTTTCCCAGAAAATTTAACTCGTTATTGACTAGCACAAATGAAACTAGAATCGTTCATGTATACTGTGCATTTATTATGTTTCTAGAATTCTTGAGCCGACAAATTTCCACCATATATTTCTAGGGGCTCTATGGTCCAGAAACGATCCAGAAAATGAGCGATCTACGAAAGCAGTTCATTATGACCTATCTATCAGAGGAGGAACCGAAAAAGGGAAAGAGGGATTGCCTTGGGTTTAAAGAATGAAAGTTAACAACTGAGTTGTGAGAGACGTTTAAGGCGGGGTTGAAACGATCGCATCCAAAAATATCGTAGAGACCTGACATATGAGTGGAGCAAGGCACGTCAACTTGTCTGATCAAACCGTCTAATTGCGTTCGCCTGCGCTTATTCCCGTGACGGCACCAATCATTGTTGTTCAACGATAACTGGTTTGCGGTAGAGGTAGCCCAATATGGCGCAAAAAGGAAGAGACGGAGGGAGAAGTAACGCTAAAGTTAGAATGGCTTTTTCCATTGGTTTCAGTGATAAATGAAAATGAAAGATGGACGACAAAAGGCAAAAAGGGCCGCAGATTCCCCAGAACAAACACATGATAAATAAGTCTCCAATCCAAATAAGCATTACCCAAGCACTCAGCAATAGTGGCAATGACAAAGGTACTAGGATGAGTTTTGCGATCATATCAAAACAGAACAAGACTCTAGCTGGAGAATGGTATCTTCCTACTGCACAAATAAGACAAAAAAAATACTCGCAACGGTACGTCCATCGAGCATACTTTGTAAGTACATACAATATTACTAAGGCCTAGCTGGAGTTGAACTGAACGAACAACTTGTATTCACACTTGATTACAACGGATGGGCTATAAGAAGCACATCACACACTTCATTCACGTCCAATCGATACTCGAAACCTCAGATTGAGAGATCGAACACTTCAATAAATTGCGTAAAAAAAGAAAGAGCCATAGTTAACTGTTATTACCAGCTGCATCTTTCTTTATTTCTAATTTTTAATCAGTACGACACACCAATTATCACAGAGGGAAAAACGAAAAGCGGACAGTCTAAGGGCACTGCTTCGTTCGCAAAGCGATTGTGTGTTTGGACTAGAAAACATATTTGTCCGCATTTGGAGACCTTTGCCCTGAAGACAAAGCGTCTGCAAGAACCGTGACTCTAGAAACTAATTTCCACATACCGAGAGTTGTACGTAATAATACATCTCTGTAATTATAATTATGATAATTGTTATCGTTATTATACGCTGGTTTACATCTCAAAAAGAAGGCGCTCATATATTATATCGATGTTGTATGTTATTTAGACAACCGTGAGGAATGTTGCTGGCGGTGATAAAGGAACAGCGGAAGCAGATGGGATGCCGCCGTCGTCGTCGTCGTCGTCGTCGACGACGACAACGAAGCTTTCTTCGACCGGCCGTCGGGGGTCCACACTTTGTACTTGACGAACGTCGGCCTCGGAGCCCCTGGAACGGACGGTCCCTCAGTCCATATAGTACATGGATCTAAAGGATCCCCCTTATTTTCCAGAAATGCTGGCCGGTAATTGACGGTGCCGTCGATCGACATTGCGGTCGATTTATGGTGCTTACTGCCCTCGTCTAAGCTAACTTGGGTCAACTAAAAAAGTGTAGCTCGTGACAGCACGAACTCACTCGAAACATCTTAAAAAACTTTGCTTCAAGAAATTCCAAGCGTTAGTCAGGATTGACACTTCACATGAATGGTCGGGATATGTTCGTTAAGGAACTACCTAAGAATAGCCTCGGAGAAAAAGGAAAATAGCAACTATTAACAATGATACAATTGGTTAATGTGCAGATACGACTAGCGCACTGGGGCATTCAGAAATAGAAAAAGGAGAGCGGTAATCGTCTAAGAAATGCTACTGGCATTAAACAGTAAACGTATTGTTCAGGAGATACTTACGAGCAGGAGGTATTTCGTATTCAACATCGAGTACAAGCTTGGTTTTGGCGCTCTCAACAAGTGCAGTGACATCATCGACGCGCATTCCTCTCGTAGAGATTCCGTTGACGCTGGTGAGCACGTCACCCTGCGAGAGCATATCCGAGCGGTGGGCTAGTGACCCCGGAGGAAGGTGGGCGATACGGGGGCATGCGGTCCCCGCGCCCCAGCCACCACCGCTAAGTAGCACTAGACCCCACGGCTCCGCCTCAGAAGTTCGTTGAAGCTCAACAACAGAATGTGCTCGCTTTTCTTCTGCAATAAATCAAATAATCGTAGGTAGTCTAATAAAACAAATATATAACTGATGATGATCTGCAGTAGGTGACGAACGGTTCGTAGCAAAATTTCAATCTTGTAAATCTGTAACTTTTGTGTACAATAAGTCCATTTGAACTTGCCTTGAAATAGGGCATATTGGACGAGTGCAGTTACCTGTCAAGAACTTCGGAGTTTTGAGTTGGCACACAGGGGCTTGAACAATAGATGACATTCAATATTTGCCATGGCTAAGATCTAACTAAGGCGTTTCTATATTTTTAAATTAGATCATAGATTCGTTCGGTAGAAAATGTTGGCCTTCAGGATCGATTTGGACTTAAGTTCGCTTGCGTCTGAAGCACCCATCCTCCATCCTTTCTTCGTCCTTAAATCATGAAACAGACGCTGCGCGAACCCAATATCTAGGAATGACAGGAGTGGAGAGTGTGAAATCATACTCGATTGAAATACCTTGAAACTGAATATTAAAACAATCTGTCCTATTGCCAAACAACGCATTATTACCGTTTGATAGTGTTTTATATAGCCTTATACAGTTATGTCTCGACTATCTAGTAATAAAATATGATTCCTTATAATATAGCGGTCGTATTTACAATTCGTATCGACTATTTTTTGTTAATGTCGCGCTTACTATATAGCCATAAAAACGATATGCATTTTTCGTTGCTAGCCCTTATTATTAACGGCGACAAAGGGATATCTATTGGAGATATCTACTAATACAGCGGACTAAATGCTAAACTACACTTCATCTCTGCCAAAATTATATTTCCAACAAAATATACGCGCACCTGGAACATCGGATTTTCGCTGTGTGATTTCTTCCTTGATGAGAGCGGTAAACGGAGGTGACGAATCTCGTTTGCGCACCCCCGTGTCATCTGAAAGTTGTTATTATTGCACCCGATTATATAGATAATTTGCATACACAGATATCCCAATACTGGGTCAAATTTTTTTTTCTTTTTTGAAGTAATAAAGTAAGTTCTTCGAAGAGGGATCACAGAATCAATCTCATTCTTGGTGTTATTATTCGGGCTAAGCAGTGAATCAGAAAGCTTAAAGGTCCAAGAAAGAAAGTTTGAAGCGCTGAAAAATTCTTACAGCGGACATGCGACGTGCCATAAATAACAGTTTCAAAGAACATTCGAAAATCGAATGTACAACAATAATTTGACCTGTAAATGAGAAAAACGGGATATCAGAGAAACATTCAGCGGCCTTCGATAATACAAACCGAAACAGCAAAAGGAAAGGAGATCCGAGATGAGTTCATTATGATATGAAAACACTTAACTGGGTCTACGTTGCTACCTTTTGAAAGTCGAGCTTTTTTTTCTTTATATTCGGCAAGGCTGAGATGCATGAAAATAAGCCCAACAAGAAGAACTTGCTCGACTAGCAACCGCCTCTGTGAACGTACGTGTCGTGCCGATACATGCTAAGGACTTGCGGCACGAATGGAGAGACACGCTGGATTTGTGCGGACTGGAGTATCGCAAAAAAAACCGACACGACGTACATTTACCGAGACTGTCAACTATAGCTAATCGGTGTGCCTTATAGGATATATATAAATACCTAATGCTTATGGTTAATGCAAGCAGATGAGAAGGAGCCATGTGATAAAAGTAGATTAAGGTAAAGATGTAGCGTTAGGAGTGACTGTTAGAAAATAGTTGGGTATCCTATAGTAGGTAAACACTTGGTTATTGAATTTTATTGCACTAAATTCAAATCTTGCAGTCTCGCGCTGTGCGGATCTTAAGCAACAAACTTAGTATGTAACGCATCTGTTTCTCTGTGGCACCCTAAAAGGATCATCTAGATCCTGTTCGATTATGCTGATTTGTTTCCTCGGAAACCTTATGACAAGATCTAAAGTTCTCCACAAAAGAAAAATGAGGGTTAGAATAAGCTGTAAATACAATTTTCAAACAATGCATGGCAATGATTAAGTCTATTGTTACGGTATGATTATGTCTGTTCCATAAGTGTGATCAAGGGATTAATAACCGACCCACATCCGTTGTAAATGCTATAGGGGTTACGATAATACCTGAACATCAACGAATTGTTTAGTCAGCAAGCCAATACACAATTCCGTTGAATCGTAAATTCCGTATGATTATTACGTTCTAAGAAAAACATGTTTGAATAGCTCAAAGTGTGCAACTGAATAAGACGTGTATCACTTCTTACATACGGAGTGTTCTTGGTCTGGTTTTTACTACAGATTTACGTCAAGATGCGTATGTACAACAAGTATAATTAGAATTTCAGGACGTTATACTATTATATGAAATAATTCGCGGGGCGGTAAGGCGATTCAAGTTCGTAAAGTTGAACGTATTCATAACAAATGTTGTTTTCGAACCGGATGATGTTATTACATGGGCCAGAAGCGTAAGGCCGACTTAACCGGTATAATGTTTTTTAATTACGCAGCTTACGAGTTTATAATTGTAGCAACTAGAAAGAACTCACAGCGAAAATGATACAAAATAATTTATATATCTAATATTACGTCTTCCTGTTTTACTTGATAGGTAACAAGGTTATATATTGAAAACATTATAATTATCATAATAAAATACAATAGACACGTAGAGTTCGTAGTGAAACAGGTTAACCATACTACTACATATTTAACCTTTTTAAAGGAAGGCTACACGGCCCGATTATCAGGATCCACTATCGCTTCCCTTCAGGTAACGTACAACCATTAGGAAAAAGTCCACTCAGAGCAAACAGGGTTTAACGACACCGCCGCTCAGAACAGCCACCCTTTCAAAAAACCAATTCGTCTGTCAGTGAAAAAAAGAACCAGTGATATAGATCGTCCTATAACTATTTATGCCTTTAGCGAAATTTGAAGAAAAAAGTAGATGCTTCGAAGAAGACTAAAGTTCTGTGTTTAGAAGGCTGAAGAAAAACGCTTTTCTTAATGCAATAAAGGAGATAAACCTTTATTTTAAGTGTACGTTGAAATATTTGAACCAGTTCGTCAGAAGCCAGATATACCCAGGTGCACAGGAGGATGAGGAATAATTAAGCAAACCGCTTACAATTAGCTTACCCAGATGTCGAGTGCTGCGGTTTCTAAATATTAAGTCATAAATCTTTCTGAAGTAACGCTTAACGGCAGTACCTAACGAAAAACCCGAAACATTTACTGTTATTCTTTTTTTTTGGTAAATGAAAAGTATACATACATCCTCTTCAAGCATGTCTGGAAATTGATAATTATATCGATTACATCGTTTGTATATATATATATATATCTTTATAAGACGTTCAGAGGAGATCCTAACCTATGCACTACCATAGCGAAGAAGTTGCCATTTTGAAATTGATCGCAATCTCAAGACCTTGACTCTTGCATGGCTGTTATTGTTGTTCTAATAGCGAATAAGGTGAATGTTTCTAATGCCGGTTCAGCTTTGGAAAGTGAAATGGCATTCTAGATGTTTGCAGTATATTTGATAAACAATCTGACCTAGTGAAGTCAATTGTAACATAAAAAGGTTTTAGTCTTCCAGTATACTAATCAATTGGCTAAAAACAAGCGTATCGGTGGCAGACTGTTGTATCTATGTGGAGAGGGCAAATGTAGTGCAAAAATGGGACCCGATACTGACTGGCCTCACAATGATGTTCGGCGTATCCATAAATTAATTTGATTTACTAAGCTATTAAAAAAACATTTTTTTCACAGAAGCGCTCGTCAAACCGGGATTTTTATCAAGACCCAAATGGCAATAATAAAGAATACTCTGTTCCTCATGCCGTTTTTTGGCGTGCAGCAATGTGAACTTTATCTCACCTCGAATACAGTTTATCATGGGCGGAGGTCCGGACAGTGGCTATGCCAACCTGTAACCAACCCATCAGTTGGCTCATCTGGATCGCTTAATACGTTTATTCATGCCCTTTATGGTCAGACTAATTAGCGCACCGCCCAACTCTTTCTTTTGCCACGTTGAACATAGGCCCTTTATCATCATTTGACTCGACCTTCTTTTCCAGTGTATTAAAGCATTAGCGCAATGCTATTCTATCAATTTGTTATTTCCTTTCTGTTCTACAAGACTTTATGTATGCTGGATCATATACTGCGCACCCTCTGGACGCCTTATAGCACAAAATACGATACGTGGAGTCAATGAAAGTATTGAAGTCTGATGACGATTGCTTAAACACTTAGTTAGAGCCGTTCGAGCCTGCCTTTTTTTCATTTACTATGTTTAGACATGCATTATGGCATTGTCGGACGAGTTTTATTTTAACTCCAAAATACTATTCATCCTATTTTCGTTTTCCTTGACCAGACAGTATACTCCTTCTATTTAAGTTACAAAATTTACAATAGAACGCTAAAGCAAAGTTGCATTGTCAACGACTACTAATCGAATAAATTATGTCTGCGCGTCGCTAGACCTAAATTTGAATTTAGGTAAAAACAAAAAACAGTCCAATCTCTGTCTGTTTTCCTAAATATGACAAATGTTTCCTACTTCGTCCTTAGTATGAGCACTGAAACGAAATGTGTTAATTTTCCTTTTTCTAACAATATGTGTTTCAATAAGCCCTAAATTACTTTCTGCAAATAAAATCAGATATTATTAATGATTATATATTCTTGTGCAGCATCTTAAACTGACTCAAGAATTTTCTTGTTCAAAGTCCGACGGAAAGTTGGTAGCCAGGACCAAGTTGGTTGACCGACCAATGGCGAAATGGCCCGAGGCGCATTATTGTGCGAAGCTTCCTTTTCGCCTGCTGAGAAGTAGGATATCACACAAGCGCTGTGACAGCCTGGAGCGTCTGAACCTTCATCTTGATCGTTGCCAATGATCGCCACAGCTGTGTTCATCTGTCACTCACGTCAAGAGCAGAATACGGCGCAAACATCTTGAAAGACTTTCTTTTTGGCTTTCGTTAGTACAGACTCCTTTGCTATTGCTTCTTATACTACCTTACAACTGAATTATAGCGTAACAACTAAGCTATGAAGTCTATTTAATTAACCCACGACGGTTGGTCGGTGACCATTTTGCCAAGCCTGCTTTTTCAGCAGTCTGTTTAGGTCACAGTCAAATTTCTCTTCAAGAAGATCTGCTTCATTCGAGTGTTCTGTAACAATTGTTTTCATAATTAATTATATCACTGATATGCTTACGCAAGAAAATGTTATCATGAAGCTACATTAATGGGATGTGTATTACACACTTAAAAAAATATAGAACACGTAGATATATACAGAGAACGTTCTATAGTTACGCTTATAATTGAAGTAAACATGATTTGTCCTGTATTTTTTTCTAATTTGCTCTACTTCTCTTCTTTTTCTTTTTTATTTTGGTTATGCGATTACCCTTACTATAGCAAAATAAGGTTTGCCTCGTAGACACCACTTTCACCATTTCCAGAGTTTCCCATGGCGAGTTCACGCGCCTGTAGTCGCTACTTTTTGGATTTTTTGGAGGTGTTCCTTAGTCGACTTCTTCTTTTAACCGAGAATCATAGAAAGAAAGGGCTCAGCTTATAGTAGTAAAATAATATGCAACGTGTGCCACCTCTGTGACGACGCAAATGAACCACATAGAAGCTGAGGTGGCTTAGATGTGTGTTTGGCCACCCGACGGTCTTTCTCTCAGGTTAAGACGCGCCCAAGACGGGGCCTCTAGGCCCTCAACAGAGATACTACTACAGCTACTGCTAAAGGTTGAGCAGAGCAGTTGGCTACTGCTACAACCACCCTGTAATCCGAACAAAATTATCACGATCTGGCCTCAGGACAGGACGATAGCATAAGAAAGATTTAGTCAGCTGGTTTGAGAGCTGACTTCCTTGCACATTGGAAAGACATTTGGCGCTATATAATCGTTCAGTAATACGCATTGGAGTAATTAGATGAAGAGGTCTGTGCTGAGCTACTATGCTATTCGTGAAAGATATTGGTAGGAAAAAAGATTCCAAGTGAAAGGGATATATTGAAATTCAAATCCATATTACTCACTTATCGTAATCAATCGATGTATGCGGGACACTGCGATCACGCTTCTGATGGCAAAGCCAAATCAGACTGACACTCTGCCAGCCTGTTTTAGATCTTAGTTTCCTAGGGGAGCACGCTTCTACGCTTCGATGGGCAGATGATGGAACTGGTGCAACTAAGATTTAGCTAGTGGTAAACATTTATGGTCTAACAATACAAATGATAACAATCAAGAAAGTTTTTCTGGCCCGATCAGTTGTTGGTCAGGATCAGTCACAGTAGCATACACTTACACATAGGCGACACAAAAGTCCTTGAAGATGACCTCAGTACAATTTATTGAAAGAAAACCTTTGTTCATCGAAGAGTGTTCGCTACTCAATATTTTACAATGGAAAAAGAAGACCTACGCGATAAAGCGGACGCTGAAAGGTGCCTGCCGCTTTTTCCCTGTGCGTGCACCGAAATTAATGTTTGTTCCTACAGCATTGTTAACTAAGCCTAATCTCGGATCCTACAAACACGTGATTATAAAAAGGTACGAGTTATTCTAGGTTTTAAAATTCGTAGCTCGACTGTGACCACGCATGCCGCGAAAGTGCCTTTACAATATTTTAAGGACAGACAAGTATTTTTTTTTCTTTCGAAAGTCATTTTTCTGGTAATCGAAGTAAAGTGGTAACTACGTGGAGATTAAAAAGGTTTCGATTGGTAGATCTAATATTAGAATGTTAATAAGCAGCCGTTTAAGTATTTCAGTGAAACAGATTCATCGATAGCATTAATTAATTAAGTAAATTGTATGCGTTTTACATCTTGAACTTTCAAGAGAAATTGATCTGCTCGTAACTATACAATAGTTAATGTCTATATATTAGAGGTCGATTTAGTTACGCACACATTAATATTTCACGCACGTAGTGGCCATATGATCAGAAACCCGGTTGGTCCGAAACTAGCAGAATACATCGACGGAAAAATTCCTCCTGTGAGGCTCTGAAGGTTGTATGACGTAAATGGTGGGAATTGTAGATATTTATTAGGGCACTATTTGTGGCCCATTTAGGATTCGATTTCGTGATTACGTGTAAACATAGACTTTTAACCCGATTGCGCCTGCCAGCTGAGTGTAAAATACAGAATACGAGAATAGAGCGATAACTGAAAAAAACACTTGTTCCATATGACTCGTTCGACCTAATTTAAGGCTCCAATAAAATAGTTCTTAAATATGTATTCAGTATTAGTTAACCCACTGAACATTCCATTAAGTAATATCTCTTCATATATTAAATCAATCCTAACGATAGAAAAACTGTGTCCGGGAAACATTACTGTTTCTACGGCAAACAACATAAGTCACAAAAATAAAAAGCGAGCGTATTTGGATCTAACAACAGAAGAAAACGCACGTTCTCATCATTTGTTACAGACAACTGGTTCATGTATAGCGGCTTTTTCAACGCATCTTTATTCTTGTTAATCTTATTAGGTAGTTGGAATACCTAACCTGATTATCGAAGTTTCCCATATTTTCTTTAATATTCACCTCCTGATATGCGATGTCTACAGTGTGTGTTTGGCACCGACCACTACGTTCGACGCTGAGAGACAAAGGGTGACAGATATGGGTCGTCCAGCGATTACATTTTAGGCAATGTAATATAGTTTCGTCGTCTTCGTCTACTGAGTTTGCTTGGGCTACCTGGTCTTTCAGCTTTCGTAAAACGCTAGATGACTACTGAGCTTGAACGGGCTTCGCTTGTTAACGAAGCAAGTATTCTTATCAATATTGTGAAGAAATCAACCAGTAGTAACGGAACGAGACTAAACATGCGAAACAAACAGAATAAAATTAATGGTATTATTTGTATAAAGCTATTCAGTAGCTCCAACGGAACTGACAAAGCATTTCAGTAAATATAAATGTTTAATTTTATCAGATTTTTCACACAGTGTGTCTAAATAGTATTAGGATCTCCGGTCCAAAAACTTCCAACTACACACCAATAGTATATGCAATTAGATATATATTTGCGTCAAATCTTCAACTAAGTACGAGTATGAGTGCCATCGGATAATAATCAGTTTAGAGACAAAGATATATTTGAATGCTGAAGTTAAAAACAACAGATGTAATAAGGAAGTAAAGAATTTTGACTGTCAGGTAAAGCACCGTTTTAAGAGTTAAGCTGACGTTTGTCGCTGATTTTTATTGCCTTCATAAAGATAGCCAAAGAACAACAGATGCCTGATAAAGCAGACTGTGCTTACGTCATCGTTGGTTTTGCGTTACCACCTGTCTGGATACGGTCCATCAATATTTTCGCCATAGTTTTTCCGAATCCTGATTTGATCATAAGCCAAGGATTTGCCTTATACGCGAATTTGTAGTCCATTGTTTACTAGTCAGCCAGTGATATAGCGTCTAGGCAACGCGTGTGCATATAATTTCCATCCCGGCTTATGTTGACGAGTTATTCGGGTGTGCATTAGTGTTCCATAATCGTTTTATTTCTTTTGAAGGCAGTGCTCGGCGGGAATTGCCAGGCGGTCACTCATCTCTGAGCGAAGGCTCTGTTCCACTGACAAGCGACAGTCGCTAACGAAAATGGCACTCTTGCTGTCGTTATCGTTCTAAGACTCTGCTCTCGCCTTTATGCAGGCATTGATGGAAGAGGGGTAAGGAAGATACATTAGGGCGAGAGCAGGCTGACAAAAAATCGTCTATTAAATATCTGCGATTACCTTTGGCCCACGAATAACGCCCACAAACTAATATCTGCACACGTCAGAGAACCAAACGCCAATAAAGCGGTCGACTTTCTTCTAAGAAGCTTTCATTTAGTACCACCATCGACTGCAATAAATACTCTTAAGCACTATTTCACGCATGGCCATCGCTACCGCAAGTTTAAGTCGAAAACACACCTTATCCTTATCCTTGTCCTTGTACATTTTTATTGCGGCAAGTTTAACTAATTATTCTGACGAACCCCACAAATGAGAGAAATGATCAGCAACTAACTCGTTATGCAGTGGCATTGACTTTCGTCATAGATAACCGTGGTTTGATTATCGGCACGATGTAGTTTTTACGGAATTGTTCCCGAACACGTTCTAAAGGCATGAGAGGGATTTTTCCCGAGGATTTCAATGTGAAATTCTTCTGACAAACAGACTTCTTCCCAGTTTTCACTTTTCTTTTTCCAATTTTTAACTTGCTTTGTCCACTGAAGACAATGTCGTTTCACTCGAGCCCTAAACCCAATTTTTTTTTTTGAGAAAACCTCAGTTCAGCCTCTTTGAGTCCGCGATCTTTTAATTTGGTCTATAGGACGAACCAAACCTACCTTTTTGGAGTTCGTAAATAATCATACGGTCCTTCCTATTATCGACTTTACGCGACCATAGCGAAAGGTTTTTCCTCTCGTTCTTAGCAACATTTGCGACCACACGCTAGGAAACGTTTCAGCGGCTTCCCGTCACACAAATTCACTTTGACGTAACAATTTACTAATCATTGTTTTCTGCTAACCATTGTCTTTTGCTTCTCAGTAACATTTGGCCCTCTTCTCACTCCCACTTTACGTATGGAAACACGTAATCCACTCTAATCAGTTGGGCTGATTTAAACACGACCACTTATTTGTTGTACGTCGATAACAGTCTAGACGACCGAATTCAACGCGCCGACGGTACGTAAACGTAGCATTAGCCCGAAATGTAAATGCTGGACTGCCGCTGAAATCCAGTTACAGTACGCTATCAAGCCTCCGATCACTGAATATGTCAGTTTTACATATTGCACTTGTCAGCAGTTACTGACCCCTTAATCGATATGTCCCAGGGGGTATCGAGGTGTCGGCGCAAAGTGAAATAATACTGCTTCTATAAGCTAAAAACCGTTCAAGAATATCGCTTTTGTGCTGCCCAATTGGCCTTGGAAGTTGATACCATTTGATTGAGTTTGTCGAACACCGAATATATATTAAATGGTTTTATATGCTCACTTTAATATTAGTATATGTGTTGTTGGCATGTGCCTATGAAATTTTTGTACTACTACTAGTAAAGGTAAATAATAATAAAAATAATAAAGTCAATAAAAAAATTATTGATCTATTTTTGCTGTTTGTAAAGGTCAGTATGAAAACTGAGAGCATGAAAATTAACTACAAAATTATCTATTCGGTTAGAAATCAACAACAACAGCCTAACATTAGGCAAACGAACCTGCGCTATGCTTCTGTCCAGCTCGGGGTAGAGGCGGTAAATCATAGACAGAAATCATTTAAGAATACTTCTATAACTATTTCCGCGGATCGATACATATATATAACATATAAGTCTAAGACATTCACGTACGTATAACGTCGCTAAAGATAAGACGTTAAGCAAAAATCTTCTGTTGATTCCCGCTAAAATATTGTAAAACTCAAGTAAAAATCTAAATTGGTTTATCAACTCCGACCGCAAGAGTGTTGTAATTTATGGACACAAGTAGGGCGAGAATTTTGCTCCTTCACTCTATTGGGGCAATATGAAGAAATACAGTAATCTTAGCACTAGGGAGCATATATGGTGTATTCGCTCCGAAAGCTAATTGTTTGGCCTCAGGTTTTTTCTGAAGCAATTACATACTCCAATGCTATTGAAATCCAATGTTGGCTTTATCGTAACGGTGATTCTAATGGCTTTTAAAGACACTATGGATACATCATTCAGATGGTTCTCTAGAACCAAGATAAGGCATCTAGACCGCCAAGGTATTTCTTGATTAAATCGTACCCTGGGGGTCTGTTGCAAAAGAAACAGGCCCAATAAGGCCCTTCAGTTTTTGATGCACTACTGAAAGGTGACTCCGAAAACCTGTGAAATAGTTGGGAATCAGCTTCCTTACTCTTTTAGATTACAGCGGAACTTACTCCTTCAAATTAAATTATTGTATATTTAAAATCAACCTAGCTATCAATGTCTTCGCTTAGTGGGTTTCAAAATATTTTTGCTTTTCGGTTAATGGTACTCACTTAAAATTATTGAATCATCTTCTATGCGTAGTGCTTTTCGTCTATCGGAATCGGTTTGAAGCGCGGGCGGTGAACTGCACTTCTTAGGCAGAAAGATCTTCTTAAGAAAGCCCATCTTCGTACTAGTGCCTAGTCACCACTGACAGGCTGTCCTTTTTGTTCTTAAGCAGCTCTAGTATTGTTCAACTCGCTGTGTTGATTCGATTCCCTTTCATATGTATTTCATATAAAATTTCACATTCACTTTTGAAGCATCCCCATTGCGAGTCAACGAGGATCCTTACCATACGTATAACAACACTTAACTAACCTCAATGGAAATGGTAGCACTAATCCACTACGCAAGTGACGCACTGGATAACGTTTCACTATGTACGATGCTAATTCAAAACCAATTTGATATTCGGTCCGAAAGAGCGTTTAGCCCATGAGAAAGAAACGCGGAGCGAACGGAATCTCAGTGGTGCTTTGCCTCCAGTACATAAGCGTCAGTTTGACAAAACGAACTATATTTCTACCAGTGGTTGACTAAAGGGGATGAGAAGTTTACAAATGGCGACGAATGTCGGTATCGACCTGGAGAAGGCAACACTGGTGCCCCGAACTCGCTCTAGCAGCATCAGCATCGGCGAGCCCGTTCGTGTGGTACGTAGACTCGACCTGTAACTGTTTGTGTTTCTGTGTCTTCTGCCACTTCTAAACCGGGTTCTCTCCTACCAGTCTTGACAAAATAATAGACAAAACAGAGCGAAACGTATGCGCACCACTACGATTACTAGCACGGCTAACACGACAATACGACTACAGCGACGCCTACAACAACTACGACCATCGCTATCATTAAAACAGCAACGACTGCCATTACCGGCGCTGAGAGAAAGACACGATCTCACGTTTGGGAGAGGGAATCAAGCAAGCGACCGATAGACCAACTACTAGCACCACTATTGCTACTGTTGCTGGCCAGAAACAGCGAACTCCACCATTCTAGCGGTGGCGACAACAGCACCGAGTGAATGAACAAAAAGCGCGCGAGCATGATTGCTTCCGCGGCAGCTACAACTCGTTTAGAATAGAAACGAGATAACTACACGTCCGTCCTTTCGTCCGTTCACCTGCCCGCTTGTGCAGCATTTCGTACCGTGTCCGACGCCCTGTAATAATATAGGTCAGAAATAGTGGTACGTGGATGTGTACTACAAATGACCGCAGCACTTAACACAGGTAGTGCCGGTACGGCGCTCAGGAGTCGGAAGATTGTCGGGTGAAGTCCTCGGATAGGAACCGTACTCAGTTACAAAAAAGCTTGCTTAGAGCTAAGAAAAGCCAACATGGGGGTTTAAAAACTATCATGGGGATTCTCAGGACCATTACGGCACGTGGAACCCATTGACTTTTGGCCTGGAATAATGGGTGGGTGGTTGATTGCATAAGAGAATAAATAAACAGTTGAAAATGATGAAATTTTGTATAGTTGTGCAGTCGGCCAAAGTTTTTTTGCGCTTACTTTGTATTGAAATAGTTCGTATTTGAATATGAGTAACGCAACTTTAAGTATGTCGTACCATCCTGAAAGACGTACACAATTCCGATACTTCATCTATTGTTATAAACATTTCGATGCAATCGCCGACAGAGTATACTTTATTTATAATAACAACTACTTCTGAATGCTTTGCTTAAACCATAGCTATTCCAAAATGCGTACTAGATCCGATGAGACGGACTGCGTTTGTGCCTTTTAACAGGTTTTAATTAATTAATTAACAGGAATCTGTTAATTAATTAATTAATTAATTAAAACGAACGGTAGAAGCCAATCGAAGCAACGTAATATTTGCTGAAAATTATAATTTAGAGTTAAAAATTATACAAACGAACTTAACAAAACCAGCTATAGATTGACTAAATCCTATAAACCCAGAATAAGAAATATCTTCTAATTTTATTAAAACCATGTACAGCAAGAACCGGTATCACAGTATCCCAGGGTCACTACATTTTGAAAAATGCAATGCGGTTATGTAACTAGCACGATTATATAAATCGTGCAATATTACAGATACAGGTAAATTAATTAAGCCGTTTTTGCTTACTATTTTCTATACGCGATAGATAAAATATTGTAGATTTACAAATCGACATTATTTCAGTTGAGTGCTGGTTTAAAGCGGATCTCACTTCAATTCCATAGAACTCTTTCTCGTTTTTTGCGAAGTTGAAGATTGATTCCACAACCTGAGCGGATGTCACATTATATCAGAAAACATGAAAATGCTACAACAATGATCCGTTCAACTCTATTTACGCGAAAAGTTTGTTGGGAGCCAAGGATATGTAGGACCTGATAAATGAGTATTTATCAACAACAAAGTCCAAGGTTAGTCTGCTCTCGGATTGTAAGTGATGCAGAAAACCAAACTCTTTTACAATTTTCATTTTTTTCTATAACTTTATTTCTCAGCCAAATATTATCCCAACTAGATTGTTATCAGTTGAAAAATACTTAATAAGTATCATCGATTTCATGTTGTTTGCGGCCGCTAAAGTTGAACTTGATTCCAATATGTCGGGTACTTAGAGATGAGCTTAACTGAGTTTATAAGAAGCAAAATACTAGCTATGAAAGCAACCAGTAATTAAAAAAAGTAAGTTTACAACTTTTATTTTTATTTCTTTATTAGAAGAAAATTGAATCAATCGAGTCAACCAGAGGCCGATTCCTATTGAGAGCACGACAGAGCTCAAGTGCACTACTGAAATTAGTATCGACTTCGTAGAGACTAAGCCATTCTTAGTTAGAACAGCACTGGGCAACACTGAAATGTTCTTTCTTGTAAGTGAGTTGTCGTGAAGGGATTAGGGTTTGCGCTTCAGCATTCAGGATAATTGTACTGCATATCGTGAGCAATTTCACAAGCTTATAACTCAAAACCGTAAATGAAAGCAAACATTTGTTGGTCGAGCTTGCTTTTTCTATACACAACCCGAACAGATCGATAGATCGCCGCAAGAGAGCATAAACTGGCGAAAGTGCAATCACACTCGTAGCGCAACTCATCCAACCTGCGATTGAAAAACTCTTTATTTACATTTCAGACTTATTATCGTCTGCTGTGTTTCGCATGTCACGGTAAGCATCCAAAGAAGGGTGTCGCAAGCGGCAGAACACTTTATTTCCGGTTCATTTTTTATAACGCTTCTGATCATGGTGGTTAGGTTGCCTAGCAACTAAGCATCCTTGCGCTGTATACAGAAGAAGGACTAGTCTGAAAGTCTAATCTGTTCGAGAGTGGCCTGCGAAATTCAGGAATGGTAACCTAGATGTGAACAATGATCCTCGGCCTGGTAAGCCTTACAACTTCAACAAAAACCGTTCGAAAGCTTTTTGAAAAGCCTTTGTCATGTCGACTCGATGAAGTTCACTTAAAATTTGGGTCTCCTATGCCTTGATCGAAGCGAACAAAACAATTTGACCTATCCTTGCCGCTCAGCATTTTGCCTCCTTTTTTTAAACAGCGTACTCCCCTAGCGGAATTGTCACAGGGGAAGTTGTCAATATAAGGATGTGAGCGGTTTCGAGGCGCAAGCTCAGCCCAAACCGAAGCACATTCTCCAGCCGAAAAAGGTCTGGTGCTATAGAGACCAATCTCTAGTACCTGCAAAAACTAAGAGAAGGTTCAGACTTTACGTCCGAAGCTTCTCTTAGATAGGCATTACTTTCAATGGTTAGGTCCTCTCGGTCACGAGACACTGTACCTGCTCTTAAACCTGAACCGCTTACTGAAGCTGCTTTCTCGCTTAGCAAAATCCATCTACACAAATAAGCATTAATAATCACAGTCACCATTTTTATTTCCAGTATATTACTGCGATGTTGCCCGCCGTCTGGCCGCCTTGCATCGGTTCTCTTGACATTTAAGCATAACAGTTCTTTGGAAATACCGAAATTTAGTTGTATACAAAATATTGTACAGAGTTATAGCACAGCCTTCAAAGAAAATCTGTAATAATATGATCAAAACGGTTTTAGTCGTTAGGCGTAAAAAATTGCACAAATTATCAAACATAATAATAAATGTATTCACATTATCCACTGCTGTTACGTTATTTGAGTTTAACTCGACAAGTGAATGAAGTCACAATAAGGAATAAAAACGGGTTCCGATAATAATTACTATTTTTCTTATTTTGGTAAAATTGAGGTACTATTTCTTGCCTTTATTTGCTCATCATAAATCAAAAATAATAATTATAAACCTATCAGAAATACGGCATCTTGTTTGTGTTGAAAATAAATATGATATCTGCGCTGCTATCAATCCCATTTCAGATACTTGTTCCTGTCAATCAAATTGAGTCGATCGTTTAATAGACGCGCGGCATTAAGGTGAGCAGATGTATTTTCTGGGTGGTTATTGTTGTCGTAGTGGGGCTCCACCCAATTTGTCCATGAACTCAAGGTGTACCACTTGACCTCGTCATTGGTCCGTGGCGCCTATTCTGACATTAGCAGCAATTAAAGCACAACAATTACTAGACGCAAAATGACCGGCTACTTTCGTGTACAGCTCGTATCGCCGCCGCCGCCGCCGCCGCCGCCGCCGACCCAGTGAACGACAGAAGAAGGAACTCGTAGGTCACTCGCCAAATCACACGATAGCCTAGCATTGCACTGCGTAAATGTTGAATTGATACTTAAACGTGCAATATCATACACGAAAAGGTGTATGAAAAGGCTAAACACTGCTCGGATTTCTGTTTTTATCGGTAAGGTCTTGTCGGCTTGATGCGTACACAGACACCACCATTTATGCGCGCAATAAATTATCCCACCCTTAGGAGTTCTATCTATACATATAATAGTTAGGTAGGTTCGACCATAGGTTTCGAATACAAATGCAGCCTTGCTCTGAACACATACAGTTTAAATAGTTTGCAAAAACCGGTATAGGTAATTTTTTCGTCCACTCAACCACTGGGTGACGAAATTTTCATTGGCTAGTGTTTTCGTTGACCTCCACTCGCTATCTAAACAAATTTTGCTGAATTAAAATATCACTTTTAGGCACCTGGAGACAGCGTTACTTCATCATTTTGCTTTCCGCTAGAATATGTGTGAACCTCTTTTCAATGCTGTAATGCACACAACGTGCACGTGCCTGAGGTGTAGTGGGGGCATACTAAACAGCACGTGCGCTATGGTGCTTCGGTTAAGCATTGTGAAAATGTTTGACATTTTAAAGCAATTGATACACAAACATTTTGAACAAAAATCGAGAGCAGGCTGATGATTTTGCCACTTGAGTGTAATTTATTCGACGTTACTATACGAACATCTACAGTTACCACGTATACGTACATGCATACAGCGTCAAAGCCCCACGTGTTCATATCTATATTGAGCCCCTTTGAAGGACTGATTTACATAGCTTCACTGAATAAGTCGCAACTGATATCCGACAGTTCATATCATTCAACTATTGTGTCCTCAATTGTTATGGTTAAGGCAGCTGATTTTCAAAGTTCCGAGCTTTTGCTAATAATAAAAAGCGAGTCGGTATTTCTACCTATTAAACAATTCGGAACAACGTAACAAGCGTCCATAATGTTTTTCGCCAATGACTTCAGTAGCTATGCTTAGCCTATCACAGCCTTTGTCTGCTCCCTGCGTCCGTAGATTGACTGGACTTTAACAAAATGAGCTGGTATGTAATGACATATGTAGACCAGAACTGAAGCCGCTCAATTCTACGACAAAAAAAAAAAAAACGATAACTAATTCATAGAATACATGCAAGTATTTAGGTTCGTCTCCAAAGATTTTTATTTCGAGTGTTGTCGTGAAAGGATTCTAGCGCGTAGACATGTTTCATATATTAAAAAAACTTATTAAGGACACGATTCCCAGTATCGGTGGGCTAACTGATTTGGGCTTGAATAATTTAATCTCGATGAAAACATTCGTATTGGTTCAGTGCAAGATCATTACCTCACAGGCTGCTGACACAAACGAAGGTTGGAATCATTAATGATCACATTATCATCACTGTGCACGACTATAGGTTTCTTGGATAATATTCCTAAAGCTAACTTTCTATAATGGTCAAATTATGGATAATATGAAATTTCTTCCCCTATAATATAAGAGCCGAAAACGCGTCTAAACTCTAACGACGAATGTAAGCTCTAGGATTTAAATATTTTCACACCGGTTTTTTGTACAACAAGAAGTCATTTGACAAGAAAAACATGGTTTCGTAACGCCCTTTTACCTTCTTAAGACCCTTCGCTGTGAATCACAGAGGTGTGCTTGATTTAGATCCGATCAATTCACTTTTCTACTTCTAGCAGAGGCTGTCGTTGTAAAATACATGGGTAACTTATAGTGTCAAGTTGTCGGTCTATAAACTACAGTAGGTGGTATAATGATTTTTAACATGCCATATATGTTTGATGATGTTTTCTTATGGCATTCAAGTATATCAATGCACACGCACCATTGACCCAGCGCTACAGAGATATACTATGCATTAAATTAAAATAAATAGTGACCTTTTACGTTTGTTCGTAGATGCGTTCTCCTATGTTAGTAATGTAAGTCAAATAAACATAGCGCTGGTCTTTCCGTCCGGAGAGCCCTGTCGGTGGACGAGACATGCGATACGTAAAAAAAACTCGGTAAATGCCCGAGTGATTGGCATAGCAATTGATGAGTGCAGTTTTTTTCCACATGTTTTTTACCTGCGAGGAATCTTGACTTGAGGAAACAACGTTGTGCTTCTTTACGTATGCGAAATCGGACAAACGTGTCAAAGCCGGACATCATTGTCAAAATATTGTATGTCACCATGGTTCAGTACAAAGAGAGACAACGCTCAAATGTCAACAAAAAAAGTATTCAGCCATTGTGAAAGGACCTCAATTGATTAATCGTGATTCATGATTAGTTGGTTCACTCGTGTTTAACCTCCAGATATCTGTGATCCTGATAAGAGGCACTGATTGCTGAAATTTCCAAGCTGGTTTAACGTGTACCAATACCTATAAACACTTTTATATAAACACAACTTTACAAAACAAAATATTGGCCTAAAAAACGGATTGGTTCTACGCAAGAAGATTTTAGGCCTATTTTCTCGGAAGCACATATTTTCATCCCTTGTTTCATAATATCAAAATATTTATTTATATATCATAGCACAGTTTTGTTTAGTTCGTTGTCCTCAATCTTAAGTGGACAGTTTATGATTAGAAAAAATAATAAATAATTAAACTTTGACAAATCAACCTTTGACTATAACCTCGAACATCATATGCCCTAACTTAGGCTTGTCTGCGAGATGTCACCGTATCAAATGTATTTGTAGCACATATATACATATATATGATACGTAAAAAACGAGTCCACTCTATTCAAGAACCACTGGTTATTCCCGGCTTGGCCGTTTGTGTGTGTGTCTCACATGCACGTGCCATCATCGATCACCATTGAAACAATCGTCTTGAGCTTATCAGTCTCTGCTGAGATGACCGATGATTTTACCCGTGTTTCTGATCTCTTTCTGCAGTTTTACTCGCAATAGATCTCATAGATTGTGCTGGCATCTTTTTAAGGTAATTTAGTTTTTCTTTAAACCATTGCTTGTCCTGTTCTGCCACCATCTTTTATTTTGCTGATGAGGTTAAGGTGGTTGTTCCTTGTTTTCGTTTGTACTAGTTATATTTTTCTCTTGAAGCTATTTCTTTTCTTGGACTTAACGCCCTTCCAATGATATCAGCTTCATAGAATCGGCAGGACCGAAGATTCACTCAGCAACCATGAGAAAGTTTGCTGATGCAGGGCAAGCGCTGTCTCTTATCAACGTTCTCAGTCAACTGTATTATGTTGTTTTCCGTCGGCGTCTAAGTATAGCCATGTGTGTTTCGATAGCGAGCAGGTGGCTCTAGCCCCTCTGCTCGCCAACCAGATTGATCTCTGCGGTCACTTTCAGCTTGTCGAATCAGTCACAAGTTCAAAAATTAGGCGTGTATTCGTTTGATGATTAAGCAACAACACATCAAGCTAACTCACCAGATGGACAAACCCAAGGCATAATACGGCAGGCATCGTTGTAGAGCTTTGTAATGGTTACACTTACGAGATCGGCTTCTGCGCGGTCTGTGGAGACATCCCCCGCTCCACGGCATTCTTCGCTGTCTGCGTGAGCAGGTCGAGCACGAGAAACAATCCACTGCTGGAGCAAATCGATAATCAAAACAAATGGGGGTTTTAAACGTGATTCAACTAGGAAAAACCCGCACACTGTATAGAGAATCCTAAATGAAGTAGCACTATCAGCATTGAAAGAACTGTAGACGCTTAGGCACAAAATCATTGAAAAGGTTCAACACTGCACATAGCGCCCAGCGCTCACATCGGCTTATTCGCTTGGGCAAGCAGGAGTAGTTGTAGTAGGTCAAGCAAGAAATCGCCACGGTGTAACCAGGACCCGGCTCACAGCCACAGGGCCTTATAGTTCTGTGCGGGTGCCGAGTTGAAAGGGTCCCCTACCGGAAAGGGTTCGCAATACCAGGCCCTCAGGCGGCCCTCTAAGCAGCAGAGGTCTTATAGCTAATGTGCGGGCAATGCCATAGCTCAGCCAGCTGCCATATTGGCGTACAGAGTCAGTAGTGTTAGGACGAAGTGGGTGATGCTGCTTAGAGTTGGCGGCAAACTCAACACGAGGCCGAGTTCCCCTCTATGAGCTGGTGTAGCCGATGGGTCGTGGGTCGATTGCTCGTCGTCGGCGTCGATAAAGGCAGCCGCGGAAAACACTGGAGACCTAGGGCTCTCACTAGCGTTAGCCCAATGCCCAGTGCTAGTCTAAGACCAGACATCAAGCAGCACG
Organism: Varroa jacobsoni; assembly: GCF_002532875.2. Taxonomy (NCBI): domain Eukaryota; kingdom Metazoa; phylum Arthropoda; class Arachnida; order Mesostigmata; family Varroidae; genus Varroa; species Varroa jacobsoni. The sequence goes on along the minus strand of NW_019214411.1, from coordinate 193,254 downwards.
AGAAGAAGAGGACCGATGACTACGACAACGACATATTGGCAACGTGGTGCTGTTGCTCCTTGCGCGGGCGTCACGGGTTTTCTATTCGACCTAGACGAATCTATCTGCGTTCACTTTCTGAGCTGATTACGAGTCACCCACGGCTTGGCAAAGAAATCAATGAAGGAGTTGACGGATATCCTAAAGTTGCCTTTCCGCACTCTGATTACAAAAGCTCATGCACAATTTAGCAGCAGAAGCTTCAATCTCAAACAAAACAAGAGCGCTGAACAATTTGTAAAATCGATGTAGGAATACTGAGATTTTTTGGAAACAATCAATTAACAAAATTAGTATATTTTGCAACATGTATTGTTTATTTTCCGATTATATGCAAGGTATTATCATGTTATGAGTATGGATGAGGATGTTTATATATAAGTGATCCTGATAGATTTTTTCTATCAAAATGCAGTACAATTGTCGGTTGTGTTTATCACCCCTTATTCATCAACTAGTAAATTGCATTTCGTGGGTAACTGTAAAATACATTTCCTTGCGGGAGTCGTTTATAGGCTATTGTCTATTCTCAAGCTTTTGCTGGAAGATATCTTGCTCTATCCTTTTCTGCTGTATCCAAATAATGGGCGATACTCAACCTAACAACGGTTTTTTACTACCCTGAATTTCCGAACGCATCAACAACTACACTATCTCCGGAAGGTATAACGCCGTAGAAAGATTTCTGTGGGAATATTTCAGCCATTTTTTTCTCACGCCATTATTGAATCTTCAAAAAATAAAGAAGCATACTATTAGCAAACGTCGCATCTAACTCTACATAGACAAGTTACGCTATATAATAGGCAGGTAAACTTATTAATATCATAATGTAATACTGTTTCTAGCCGATGTGCATATACAAGGATGTATTAGTTGGTTTCACCTTATGATGCGCCATCTGTATCTAAGGTCGTCTTGAGCTGATTAACTCACAAAGGTGAGTAGGTTTAGCCTAAGACAAAATAAAGAAATAGACGTGTCACCGATTGCCGAAGATGACAGCAGAAGTTCAGTTAAATAGCGGAGACATGCCCTCTACTTATAGTTGACATCGAGGCTGTATACTATATAGCATTGCAAAGTAATCTGACTTTTTTTCAGTTTTAAGATTCTTGAGTTGCGTATTCCATACAAACTTAAGTTGATCACAAGCTCATATATTGGGACAGCTCGTTTGCTTGTACCGGAGCAATGCCTGAATGGAAATAAAATGTTAAGCAGCTGTCTAGAACCATTTAAATGTAACAAGGGGAAATTGAGAGTTTCCACCGCTTCATGAGAAAACCGTTCATGGAACGTGGATTTAGCCTGTCGCCGCTACCTTCTTCAATGTGAGCAACAGAGAAACAACAGAACTAGCCTGAACAGGGCCTCTTAGCCCAAAAGTGAATTCAGTCAGCCCGAACATTGGGGCAATTGACCTTCGTCCTATGATTAACTAACTAAAACAACAACAATGAGTATTATGCGACTCATTTGGATATGCTGTAGGAGGATGCTATCGAAATAAATTCAATTGAAGGTTAAATTTAAGTAACAAAAGCGCTCACGGTCGTTTATTTTCGATCTGTCCGAACATCTATCTAGTTTTTATCTAACATTTTAATTATTCACTTGCAGCATTTATTTCACTTTATTATTAAAAGAAAACAATGCTTACGCCTAAAGCTAGCAATCATTTCGTTTATACTGTATTAACCGTCATCTCTTAACAAGTTGATTTATCCCGTCTCGTCCGAAACGTCCAGATCAAATCATGACAAGCTCGTCCAGCCAGTATTTGAGATTTTTTTCATTGCCAAACATTTTGTTACAAATTTCATTTGCCAGTAATCAGGAAAGATCATGATCCGTTGGCGCGAAATCTAATGAATACTAAGGGTTCAAACGTGCCTCTTACTTAGGCTTTTGCAAAGCGGCTTTAACGAGCGTTGCAATGTGTGGGTAGGAAGTCGTGTCCCTTTGTGCTCTTGTAGAGCACCTAAGCTTTTAATTTCTATGTAAGGCCCATCGAGCAAAGGTGGCTGATAAGAGTCGCATGGGCGGTCTTCCCGGCCAGTTTAAGGACTACCTTCCTTCGAATGTACAGTCAAGCAGGCATAGTCGACTTCGGATTACCAAGTGGAGCGAGGTGCGTCCTCCAAGTCCAATATTCCATCTTTAAACTTAGCAAAGCATCTTTGAGCAGTTTCGCAGGTATGGGGCGCACGCTGTATACCGCATAAATAACCCGACGTACTTGGGTGCGTCCTTGAGCAGACCTACGAAGGCTTCGCAAATTTCCGGACAAAATTACAGAAAACAGATCGATGCTTCTGAAACGAGACATGCTACTTTCAACATATATATATATATATATATATATATATATATATATATATAACTAACGGTGTGTGCAACATCTTTGCGCTCCCCCCGTCGTTCTCGTGCTGACGCTTGATGCATCGTCACAAAAACACATGACGCATATTAACTTTTACGTGAGGTGCTTGTCTATAATAAATAGATTCGCTTATATTATAGAGTTGTCAATTAATGACTGTGTTGTTTTCTCCGTTCATTAAAATGGTACGTACCTACAAATTTTCGTGCCGCAAAGTAAGTGCGTCAGTCATTCTTCAAATCAAGCAAGGCCAGTAGATTTTATTATTCGAGCACAGATCGTACAGTTGAGCGAGGTCCTACGCCTCTTTTTTACGCAGTTGAAATGTGTCCTTAAGCTTTTGGAAAAGTAAAGCTGGTATCACTAATATTCTCAGAAAGAAATGTTTCAGGACATGCTAGCTCATTAGATGGTGCTGAAATATCTTTTTCGAGACCAAGCTAAACGATCGCGCTGCTTTACCATGCCTTATTGCGTCCCAAAGATTATATTACTGCGCATAATGTTTTTATTTGCTGCACAGATGATCATACGCCGTCTCATTTATCCGAGCCCGCAAAGAGATTGCGATTGTATATTTGCTTTTTAGTTAATGTGCTTGTTCCTTTGACTAGTTTGATACTTTCTGTGTCCACGTAAATTTTGTCCCAGACGACTGAAAAAATTGCAATTGGAGTTGGTCAGAGTTACCATTACGCTGAGTATTATTTATTGCTCTATCGTAAATGATAGGATCGATACCGATGGTTGTGCTGTCAGTTGTGTTTCTCTACATAAGCACAGGCTAGTGACCGTTGTGCCTAGGAGAAGTATGACATCGGTCATCATCTGAAGCGCGATTGTTTTTATTAGGACGATGATGGTGGTGAGGGTGACAATGGCTGCGGAGATACCTTGTAAGAATGATTTCTATAAATATCGTCGGTGGGTAGCTCCATGTTCTTTTTACTTGGATGACGCAGCTTCTACAACTGGGAGCGAATACGGCTTAAATGTCATGGTTCGGTTTTTTGGTACATACTGTCGCGTTTCTCAGTAAAATATGTCGGTATTTGTATACGCTGCAGCAGTAGCGGCGGAAAAACGTTTACGATTTAGCGCTCAGCTCAGTAAAATTATGGCTATGCTCAGAGTGGACTTCACAATTATCTGATAAGTTTCCTGTCGTATGTGCGCTGACAGGTGATGCAGGAGAATCAATCATGAAGCTTGGTAACTTCATCTCGGAGATGCTCGGCAAGCGTATGTAGATGGAGGACAATTGTTGTGATATCGGTTGCACTGCTATTGACGCAGCGTGGGTGCATTAAAATGCGGTTTTGATGAGATCGTATATAGTCATAACGATTTATATGCGCCTCCGATATCCCAACTTTGTCTACAAACAATGATGTCTCTAGTGTTCTTCGCGCCTATCATGGTTTTTACAAAGTCCATTATGATGTTGTTGAAAGTGTTCATAAAAAATCGTTAGTTAAAGATTCGTAAAAGAATCAAGTTAACTATGACGCTTGTGTTTATGGCTAATGTGATTGACAGCATGTTTTAGAAAGAAGTTTAATTCTGTCATTGATACTTACCTTTCAAAAACTGCCGAAGTTCCATTATCCAAGCTCTCATAGTTCGCGAGCGATACTTCCCTCTTAATGGAAGGACGACCGCTCGTTTGGACACAGTAAAACTGCACTATTGCCGTTAGGGAAATCAAGCTCATTTTCATTACCAAGACCACTTCTGCTAGTGCTTACATCATCAGTGCACATTGCATTTCGCCATTCAAGATAGTGATTGTCATAACTGTTCTATACAATCTACCACCATCCTTATCCTGACGACGTGTCTACGTATTGCGGATCGTGCCCTAACCGCTCTCGTGCTTTGGAAGTTTCCCCTTCTGTTAAGACTAATTTAGGCAAAAAGAAGAGGGCCTCTGCCAATGAAAACGGTGAACAGCTCTGTATTCTCCCTAACGCGGACGACGATCCATTTTTCAAATGACGCGCGCTCTGACAGCGTGACAGAGTCTCAAACGTGGTGTTCAATTCGGCTAATGTTAGAAGGATTATTTTCTTGAGAATTCCTAACCACGCTAATTGGACCTCTGATATGGTGATTATGCAGGACCTGATAGACGAGTGTAGACGCACTCGATACTTGAGACCGTCTAAAATCGAGTTTGTTATAGCTGAAATAACGTATTAAGCCTCGCGAGAAGCTATGGTATTGAAGACGATTAGAGCAAGCTGAAGAATGATATTGCAGCCTAATAGTAGAATAGAATAGATCTATTTCTACAGTCAAGCTCTATTTTCAAGTTGCACTACGAAGTGGACATGGCATGTAGTATAGGTAATTTCAATATGTGTACGTGTATTTTTCTTGAAGTACTTATGAGGATATTGGAAGGCATGTTAAAGGATTAAAACGTCGCATAGGGATAAGCTGAGTGCGTGTTTTAACCGAAACGTTTATAATGTAGATGAACTAATATGAAGCATCTGTTTTAGCTGTACTAATGCAAGCAGATATGTAAATATAAAAGCATTTTTTAACGTAAATGGCAGTGCAGGCGTTATCGTTTAGCATATATAACGTATTACGTTCATAGGGTAAAATAATCATCCGTCACCGAAATATAATTATAACGATTTCCATAACTTAATAATCTATAATTATAAGGACACTTTCTCATTTGGACGTGTGGAGTCACCCCTATATATTAAACGAAATAAAAATACTTAATCGAACGAACGAACACTAGTGATAACGATAATCCGAGTCTTAACAAATTGCTTGAAGTCACACGAGATGGGTTGATAATAGATATTTCAGTATTTTGGGACGTTTCGACCGGGATGTTGTCAACGGCCCATTTCATTGCCAGAATGACCTTTCTTGATCATGACACATCAAGAATAACCAAAACAAAAGAGATGACGTTATATATTAGCCGGCAAGACTCGAGACCACAAAATGAAAAATCCATGACACACAAACATGTAATTTAGATACGTATGTCATTTCGATGCCAACTTAATGAATTATGCACCTTTAAAAATGTCTGTGAATTAGCTGATATCAATCTCAATCAATTCAAGGCTCTATTATGGTGTGGTATGATATGAGGTCTTCATTTGTTCTCAATTATAGATCCTGGAGCGCTTTCTAAGCCCACATACTATTTTTGGCCCTTATGGTGTAGATACATGGTGAGATCATGGTGTATATCCCATTCTTACTACACCCTATTAGAGCGTCATGAAATAAAGTCGAAATCCACGAAAGCAAGTCGATACACCCGTCAAATATGTGCCTGAAGAATCGATATATCCGATCAGAAAGATATCACCCGTGTTGTAGCTCCATCAAGACAGGCTGCGTTAATCGTTGACAACGCTATCCTCGAACACCTTAAATCGGCTTTGCGAGAGCTTTTGCCTCGAGAAACGCCCATAGCAGTAAATCGGCACCTCGAGATTTCAAGTAATCCTGTAGGTGATTTCTTACAGAAAAGCTATCACGAGCGCATGGAGTTCGAAAAGCATAAAATCAGCTGAAAAGAAAAGCAGCTGAGCCTGAGAGTCTGGACTAGATCCAAATATTACCAGAGGTCCTCCTCTCTGTTCTCCTCTTTGGGTTGGACTGCAATGTCGCTAGCGAAATACTATCCGAAAGAGCATCTCACGAGCGTGTGCCTTTCGCTGCACACAGCGTCAAGTCGTTCAGAACTGCCCACACAGCTACAAGGGTGTTCTAGGTAAGAAGATCGCGTATAACACCGTAAGATAAATGAAATCTTGTTTAAGAGATGAGGGTCAAGAGAGCTCTGAAAAGTGATGGGCAAACGAGTCGTATGGGTGCATTTCTAGCACTAGTTACCTTTCGGGGCGAGACTCGACAGTGCAACTTGCCAATTTGAACGCAACAGTCCATGCGTCTGTTTCATAGGGAGTGCACCGAAGGGTTGTTGCCTTTTCACCCCGTCGAAGAGAACTTTTGGTTATTCTAATCAATTCAAGGACATGTTGGTACCCATCAATGCCGCAGCTTTATTATCTACAATTGAAAATTTCCTGAATTAGATCTTGATCTCGTTGAAAACATAGATACGTCCAAATTTCGCAGGCAATCGCGAGCACGCTTTCAAAGCGCAGGTGGAAGCTAGATTCATGGAAAACGCTAAAAATCACACAGTAGAACTGCGGAGGTGTTTCTGCATTAGTGTTGCTCACACCGGAAGTCTGGTATACAGTCTATGTTCTTATGCTCATGGTAACTTGGACAAGCGGTCCGTTCGACTTATCGGTATTCTATTCCCTTCATTGCCCTTCGCAGAAGCGAAAAAATCACGGCCGTCTCAGTAGCGGAATCTTAGTGTTTTACGATCATAGGACCAAGGACCTCATCTTGTGCTAACTAAAGGACAATGTAATGGTCTTGTGTGGCCCCGGAATGCGGCCTGCAGAATGGGACCTACGTGCAACCAAACATCAAGGAATGTGCTTCAGCCCTTGTGGAGAAGCCTGTTGGCGGCCTACAAGCCGTGGCGAACTCTACTTCAGCATCCCATCATTCTGGCAGGAGACTTCAATCCGCGCCTGGGCTATCTTATCTCGAAGCGCACAGCTCGTCTAGACACACTAATGGAGTATCCTTCCTGGATGGTCAACCCTATTACGGTACCAAAGCTTGTCTCTCCTGCGGGCAGTTTTATCAGAAGTATTTTTGCAGTGGAGTAGAGATAAAATCAAATACGTCGAAGGGAATCACCATGTGAGTGAGGACAGCTGCAGGCACACATTCCTCTCAAATTAGGCCTCAGGCCTCCTTAGAATGATCGCTGGCGTGGCGGAATAAGTTTTCACCACGTAAATTGAACTTGAAGAAGCTATGCCTACTACTTTTCGTGCTAAGCTCGATTGATATTGAGGTCTGTTTGCGTCATCTCGTCCATGTCCTTTAGCCTTTGATTTGTTCAAGCAACTCCAGCAGACATCGACTATAGTTTAATTATAATTGTTGCATTGTCCGCTGTGCTCAAGATGCTTTTAAGTTACTGATAATGGTATGGGAGCACCCGCTGCAGTGTTCAAAGTGATCTGCCGGAAGCCATATGCCACCGAAAGCAAGAAATACCTGGAACAACAGGAGATCACTCTCATAACAGAGGGTGAATGTTAGCCTTATAAATAGCTCGGGCCTCGCAGGTCTGCATCGTGTCCCGTCGCTTCATCAGTGCTCATCGATCATTTCGCTGGAATGATCTCATGTACTGAAACTGTACCTCAAAGGATCTCATCGCTCAGCGGAGCATCGGACGAACCAGCAATGGGCGAATGCGACGGGCTGGGCCAGGAATTCTTCGTCCTGGATATGACTCTGGCGTCCGAGAGCTTACGCTCAAGGAAAATGGCGAGACCAAACAGGATTCAAAATGGTGAGACCAAACGGGGTTCAAAATGGCTTAAGTCGCCACGGAGTCGGTGCGATACTGGATTGCTTTGTTAATTCTAGGTTTTATCCTTCTCATTGGCAGGATGAAATGCCTTTTATTATTCCAAAAGGTAAAGGCGATCCAAGCCAAGTGACGTCGTGGTGCGCGATCGTGAAGAAAAGCGTCTGCTACAAACTTCTCTCGTATCTGCGGACAAAATATGTTCCTGGATAGTGTGAGTGCAATGTCCAAGAAGCAGCACAAATCTAAGAAGTAGCATTAGACCTCAATAACATGCAAGATGCCGATATCTAGCAAATTTGAAATTGCCCTCGGCCATATAAAATATAATATAAACGCAAAATTGCTTTCCATTATACCCTAAAGAATTTAGTCTTAAGCACCATCACCGACGTCGGCGTTCCGGCGAACGCTTAATAGAAGCGATACTCTAAGGGACAACTAAGAGAGCGGGGTTGCAAGCGATAATGTGTCTCGGAGCTGCCGGGGTTAGCTTAGATTACAGGTGTGGTATAGGATAATAGCTAAGGCTTTATCCTTTTCTCAGTTTTGCTCGAAAATCTTCTCGACAATATATGTTGGCTCAGAAAGATGATGAAGGTTTTCTCCTACAGAGACCATTCATTTAGTTATTTACAAGAGCACTCACATCCGTGTACGGCAGGCCCTAGCAAGATAACACCCTGTTCTCTTGAAATTTGGACCGACTATTAACCTACCAAGACCGATGCAATAAAAAACAGAAGAGATGGCCGAGTTGCGGCTGGTAACACACTATATCTCTCTGGCCGACCGCTGACATATATTAATTTACTTAGAGTTGTTCAGCTCTCATAATGGCCAAAGTTTCTCCCAGTATATTGAAAAATAGCCTTGATAGGTTTGTCTTCAATACTTAACTTCCACTAAATGCTCTTCTCAACGGCTTTACGAATTTTCGATTTCCGAATTGCGCCAGCTGCCGCATACGAAGGAATTTAATCTAGGATGATCTCACGATGGAGAATCTTAATCATCTGAACTAAACAAAACCCTCATTCCTCAAAAGAGCCTTGGAATTACATCGCACACCGCAACAAGCTCCCCATTATTGTTCCCTGAGGACTTCCGTCGCTGCTCCAACCTCTCGGCAATTCCAGTACACATACAAAATCACCCATAAGATATAATTGGGCTGTCTTCAAGCTGTTTGCCGGATAATCAGACTTACCGAAATTCTGCTTAGAGAGTAAGTTACGTAAAAAAAAGCGCTTAGTTAGTACATGATGTTTCAACAGAATACTTGCGTTTCAGTTTAATACCAGACCAATTGTTCCAGCAAGTTTTTCTCCAAAAGACGTGTTACTAACCGCTAATAATTGTAACAAATTGTTTACAAAGACTTACATAAAAAAGCTTCTGCATCAGTGAATTTCATCTATAATGTTGATAAGTTCATCTATAATAATAAGATTTAAAAAATATAAGGTTCTACAGTTTTAGAAAAGGTTGCTATCCGTGTGCAACTAAATAAGCACAAATAACGATCTAGCATTATTAAAGTTTATTGAATACCCTACAAAGAAATTACGGTCCTTCACTGCACTGATTTTTTACAGCTGTAGAGACTATGATGAATTCGTTTTTTATTTGTCAGTCTAGCTTTCAGAGCTATAATGTCCCGCTGGTGGGTTTGCCAACAGATCGAAACATTAATTTCTTTACTTCATTTTTTCTTCCCGCGAAAAATGCCGAAATAGACCGATCTGCTCCGAACTTAGATTACGTACTTATTGGCAGACAAGGGATCAAGAAACTACGAGTATACAGTGCCTAACTTACGCCCATTACACTACTTTAAATATATGATACTTGCTGAATCTAAAAGATTGACTTGGCAATTAAGAAAAAAAAGAAAGTTTAATCAAAAACATCGTATTCACACTTATATAGAGAGCACCGTTTCTTCTATTTTAACACTTATTGACTACGACATGCCAACCTTGTCCCCTTGCGTACGTAATTCACTTCTGTTGTAACTTCCTTGCGGATACTATACAGTCTATCCGTTAAAAGGTCATGTTTAGGGTTGAGCACTCGATTTCTTTTTATCTATTATATATACATATATATTTATCTCCATCCATAATTTCCATTTTTTTTTATTCCTTTTACCTGTCTCCTTTTATTTCAGTTTTTTTCATAACTTGTCAATTGCTATATGTTTGATATACATTTTAGTAAGCATGATATTGTTTTCCTTCAGTTAAACTTTTTGAAGTTTGGGTTTCGGTTTGTTGATTCACCAGTTTCTCATTAATCATGCTTCTTTTGGCGTCTTCAAAATAAATTAGAGTTTTCTAAATATGTAGGAAAGTGATGAATGATCACTGCAAACACAAAACGACATCGAAAAGTGCAGAAATATAATAGTTAAAGGCATTAAGATGAAAAGGCCAGTTCGTTAAAGCGTTCAAATGAGTGCTTAATCGGTATGGTTTAAAGCCCCCTTTGTGGATTTTCTGGATCCAGAAAAGCGGCAATGATCCCACAACCGCCACCTTTTAAAATAGATAATAAGCCCAAATCTGATTTTGAAACAGGAGTCTTCATTGAGTTACTGTACCTTTTGGCAAACAACTCAGAATTTCCGGCTTTTGGATTGCTAGTGTCTTTCTAGCTGTTCAGCCGAAAAGATGGCCTTCCACCGGGTGCAGTTACCTTGCATATAAGGCGTATACATGATACTGCCGGAAGCTATGAAATCCTATTTACTCGCCTTCGGAGGTAGCCTCGGACTAGCCTATTCTCTATCTGATAGGTCATGTGGGTCTGGATGTAGTTCTTTCGATTCGCACAGGCTGTTGCGTTCTCGCTACACTTTTTTCTGATTAACTTCTAATAAGCAAAAATATTAAAAACACGCCATAAGAAGCTAAAATGAAATTGGCAATTGATAGCAGTGTACTAAAATATAACAGATATTATACGAGTAATAAAAAATCAAGAAACAAGTTTCGAAGTTAAAAGCGAACATCATAAAAAAAAAAAATGATAGACTTTTGTCCAAGAAAAGATACAAAGATTAATATAGCCCATTTCAAAACGTTAGATACGTATGCATGTTGTTGGTTTCCGATAGCTCGTCTTCCACTACAAGCAAATAGTCTCCTCTATATGTTGGGTCGCTAATAACAAAGTGTATTGCTATTGTGCTAAAGAAAACCTTTTATATATCTGGTCCGTCTCCTAGTATAGATAACTATAGCTATAGTACATTCAGATCTAACTTCTTAGCACGAATTGCTTCTTTTATACTTCTAGACGTACCTTCTGCTAACTGTATACACTGAGAACGGCTACATATTTATTAAGATTCTGGTATGTCGGAATCAACCTGCTATATTTAGTAAAAATTAAATTTTATGCAGAATTGCATTGTTGGCTCATGTATCTTTGCGTATGTATAACTATTTCGATAATCCGGCACAAAGTCTGGTAGAGAACTCCATAGAGTCTGGTAGAAAATTCATAATAAAATGATTACTGGGTCACTTCAGTATTGGTCTTTCAAACTGAAACTTCAATTAATGTCTTTGCGTTCATCTGATCATCAAGTGGATGTCAACTAATTTTTTAAAAAAAAAAAGATACTGTTAAAGTAACGCAACGTTTGGTGAAGATAAGTCGCTTCTTGGTTACGCTGGCAGGAATTTTCAGCTAAATGATCGCCTGTGGAAAAATACCTGGGATCTTACATGAAAGAGTACAAAAGCTGAGAAGAAAAACTGGGTGTGTTCTCCGGTCAATTCAGTTTACTGCAATGAACGATTCTGAATGAAAACTCCTGTATGTTAGCGTTACATTTTCGCTAGAATGTAGTTCCTTTGGTTTGTTAAGAGCGATAACTTTAGTCTGTTAGAAAACGTCTAGAAAGTATTAAAATGGCAGAATTAATGGGTCAGATGAGTGGCTTTCAGTTTCAAGCATTCCATTAAACTAGCTTCGTGTGCTTAGTGCTAAACGACAGTAGCTTTTTTACCGCAATTCGAATTTCCCAAAATATCCTAGTATCTCTGATTGAACTTAGTGGCAAACTTCTTGCAGCTTGAATTACTTTAATACTACTAATAATAATAATAGACATAAAATTTTGTACAGTATATATAATAATTTTGCAAGTTTTAAAACTTTTGTAGACATGACTTTAAAATCTATAAAATAATTTGCATAAGAAATTTTTACACATCTTAGCATAACGTGTTGCTCTATTGAGCTCCCTTGATACTTTACTAGTAATTATTCAGCCGCTTAAAGCATACTGGACATACATGAATATGAAGCATGGTTTCTATATTCATTTTTGGAGAGCTTTCGGATGGATAAATTTGCAATTATCAAGTAAGTTCACGTTTTATCACCGAATTAAAATGAATGAAATTTACACACACCAGCAGCAACATGCACTACTATAACTTGCGGTACGCCCGCGAAATTTCATATTGATCACTTTCTCATATATTCGAAAAAAACGTGGCTAGATGTAGCAGACACTGTTCTCCACAGTTACTAGCTAAATAGATACTAACTAACTAGATTGGCATATACAGCATAAATATGGGGGCTTTGTTTTTTTTAGCATAAATTGAACTGTTAAAAAAATGTCGTTTTCATCACACTGTTCCTCGTTAAACCAAACTTCCAGGTTAAAGTTAAATGATAAAATAAGAATTCGATTAGTAGGATCCTGTCCATGATTCCATTTAGGTATATACAGCGAACCTGGTTAATTATACTATTTCTGTTATTGGTGTACTTACTTGATTTGCTGCTCCCAAAAGTTCCAGGAAAACTTCTGGAGGACTAGAGGGACCCTCGTGAAAACCAGTTCGGACCATCTAGGTCTAGTAACCCGTCTGAAGCAATGCTAGCGCAGTTCCACACGTAAACCTCGAAACATTTATTCAAGTCTAAGAGGCAACACACATGATTTTGACCCTCTATTCTAAAATTTACAACAATCAAATTCTGATTATTCCGAAGTATTTATGACAATATTGGCTGAAACATACGCCAATCCGGTCGTTCCTAAGTATATCAGATGCGTGAAGGCTTCCGAACATTTCGCATTGTTTCGTCGCTGCCGATTTAACTCTTTGTTAAATCCTGTGTATATAAAACGTTTCTAAGCAAGATTTTCGCATCGCAGTGAATGAACGCTTTATTGAACAAAACTACTCGTCAAGGATGTCCCTATCAGTACTTAGAAAAACGTATATAGTTATTAGTTCTGTGTGGACTACTTGATTATGAAAAACTGGCACGGTTTTTCTTCTTTAAAAACGCGACACTCTTCTTCAACGTTTAAATGGCTACATTCGACCATTGATTATGCTAAAAACTGCACTCGTAACTATCTACTATCAGATATGCAGTAACTACTGCATTACTTTAAGTGAAAATCAAACCTGCCAACTTTTAAGATACTTTTATAAATGAAGCTGAGGGCCAAATACGTTAAAAATTCCCCCTTGCCTTTTATTTTCTCTCTTTGGAAATACACGTCAACGTACCTCCATGGAGTTTCGGCAAAAGGGCCTTCAAAAGAATGTCGATTGCTAGGCTCAAATACTGCCGCTGTGTGCATAGTGACAAACGTAATGTCGTATTTTTTGGTTTGTCAATGGTCGAAATTGCGTACAAACGCACATTGAACCCTATAATAGAATCAAATTGTCAACTATGATACGGCTGCTTCAATATTTGTCGTTCTGACAAAAACTATACTGTAATATAAACCTGTCGGTAAGCGCTACCGAGTGTCTAGCTTTAGGGCTGGCCACTCCGTTACGTAACAGCTCAGTTGATTCACTCGATTGGAGGGCCCGCCCGGACCACAACAAGGTTGTTCCCAATAGAGATCCTTAACTCATGTAAGGGCCGGAGAACTCTTAAGTCTAAGGCTTTAGATAGGATTTGTGTAAGTCCGAAGAGTCGCGCCTATCTTTTCTTGTTTGAAGTGGGAATACCTAATAATAGTTTTAGTAACCTAATGATATTAAAGTATGCAATCTAAAGAGGCTACTTTGTCTCAACCTTTTTTCCGAAAGGCACCTTAACATGAAGTGATATTGCGGATTTAAAAGTACGTCACCTAGAAAATGGAGACGTATGCCTGTCAAGAGTACCACTTCGCACTGCTCGCCCCTATTTCATATTCAAAGACATATCAAGTTTATCTAGCATCTGGTGAAGTGTACTTGAACAAATTGAGCATTCGCATGGAAGTTTGAAGTTTATTTTATCCAAAAAATACATATCATGGCGGATTGTAGATATTACAGGCACACAGATATTGCAGTGTACCTGCGGCATCGAGTAGGCAGAGAGAACGCGCAGTACTTCTTCCACTATTTGAATTGCCGATTGTGTTCCGTTGTCGAGGCCAACCTGTGTTTCGGTTGGCACAATTAGCTCAGTTACCCATTGGATCTACGTGTTTATGTGTAATTATGACTGAACATATTTCCGTTTGTGCTGGAATATTTTGTCCAATTTAGGTGCGTCGCACAATATGGCAAGGTTACTAAATGGAAAGAGGCATACTACTTAGAGGCACATGCAACAAGAAAACACCATTGTCTGTGCCGTTTATGGTCACTTAAACTTGTTTTAACAGGAAGATTCTGTAGTCTTAGGTCAGCCGTAGTATTTACGTTGCCAAGTTTATAGAAGGTCTTTCATCTAAGCCCATGTCTGTTTTTTTTCTTATCTGTCTGGCTAGCATTCGACTCATCAGTACATGGTGAGCGATGATGATGCGCCTAATTGCCATCGTGGCCACTACAGTGACAATTAAATAGTACCTACTTTACTTCTCCCCAGTCCCCCGTTTACTGGAGATCCCCCCACTGCTGTCGCCGCCTGATAGAAGAGTGCTGCCTCTATTTGAAAGGCGATAACCTCTTCTCCAGTCACCACTATCACCAGTAACCTAAACCAACTGTAACTCTCTCGATTGTTTGAGTGTACACATGACCGCTGACCAGAGCATTGTCTCGCCACCGGCCTCAGGTCCTACCAGCATACATTTGTGGTATATATGGTGGCTAAAGCTTACAGAGTAGGGAAAACTGGTCATGAGCGCATATTCAAGTTAGTAACGGAGTCACTTCTAAAGGCAAACCGATGATGGAGACATAAACGACACTTGGCGTCTCATTGCTGCACGCAAGCTTAAGCCAGTCAGTTGTAAGTGGGTTACTCTGAAAACGTTAGCTTGACTGTTTTTGTTCTTCACATTATGTTTTACTAAACTATTGGACGAATGTCTTACGCATTGTTACTATTAGTTTACCTGTTTATTATACTGACTGCTGTTTATGACGCTAGGAGTCCATTATGACGATAGACAGCCCGTACGCATGTGGCCTTGGCCGCTGGCACCCTCGATGGCTGCAAAAGTTTTCCCACCCGGCGATTTATATGATCTTCTTTTCGGCACTCGGAATACTTCAAGGTGCCTACTATTCATACTTTGTTGGCATTAGCAACACCCTGGAAAAACGCTTTGCCTTCAGCTCCTCAACGGGTTCAGTGGTCAACATGGCGGACAATCTCGGACCGATTAGTAAGTAAAATAGTTTTTTCTTGTCCAGTTATAAACGAACGTTTGTTTTCCCAGTATTTTGTAGAATGGTCAGAGTTGTGCAGTCTCCTCAACGAACATTCATATTTTTTACTAAAATGTTACTGCAGTATAATTAATATTTATCGCATTCGTGGTCAAAGTGTCTATCATTAACTGCGCGTTCTTTTGCTTTCATTGTGCAATCATTACCTATTGGTTATGCTTTGGCAAGCATAACCAATAGGTAATGATAGATGGTTCTCGTCTACTGTTTTACTGACTTACTGACCCATTGATTAACTAACAGTTTTTCTACTGTGGTTGCTGACGGTATTGCAGTGTTCAGTGCTCTCATCGGATATTTAAGTTCTCGAGGTCATAGACCTCGTTGGGCCGCAGGCGCGATGGTCGTAGCAGGCATTTCTAGCTTTCTGGGTGCACTGCCGTACTTTCTTTATGGGCCCGACAATGACTACTTCGACGAAGAGACCAATATGGTTATTGAGCCAACCTCTGACGATATTGACTTTTGTAACGAAGCCGAGGTAGAATTGATGGCGCAAGAATGTGGCAGTGAGAAACTGAAGAACATTCCTTCAATCGTGCTACTCTTCTCATCGAACTTTCTTAATGGTATTGTAGCCAGTGTATACTACTCGGCGGGTACATCGTACTTAGACGACAGCGTCTCGAAAGTGCAAGCTCCAATGTATATGACCGTTACAGCATTTATGAGAGGAATCGGCCCTATATTGGGCTTTCTGCTGTCGTCTTACTGTTTATGGCGGTATGAAGATCCCCAGCATCCCCCGTCATATGATTTCGAGGATCCACGATGGATCGGTGCCTGGTGGCTTGGCTTTGCTATACTGTCATTTTTTATGACCATTTTTTCAGTTCCTTTGTTGTTTTTCCCTAAATCCATGAACCGACCGGAGTCGCAGCTGACAATTGGCCAGCGCTCGGAAAAACTAAAACACAATAATGAAAAAGTAAATGAAGCGTTGTCGCAGCCGAAAACGTGTATGCTGAACTCGAAAGCAGCCCTCAAAACAAAAACTGGATCCTGGAAAGAAATGGCTATCGAAATTTACGCTGATAGCCTTCGATTAGCCAAAAACCCCATTTATATCCTTCATCTGTGCAGTCAGGTGTTCAAGTGGTTTGGTATTATCGGTTACTTTAATTATATGCAGAAATACCTTCAAGAACAATTTCGAGTATCAGCGTCCAAAGCATCGCTCTTTGGTGGTGCTGTACCTCTGTGCGTTGCTCTCGTAACGACTTCAATAGGCGGCATCTTTTTACGGTAAGTAACGATTTCAAAACGCTGAACTCATATACGGACTAATCGTTTTAGTTGTATGTATTTCAAGATATTTTCAGACAGTCAAACGATGTTTATTAGGGGTTGCTTGATATCGCGGCTAAGGTATTTAAGTTATAAATACTTATTACCCTCAACGATTTTACTATCCAGAATGCGGTCTAGAACGGATTGCAATAGTCAGTACTAACAAAAAATAATTGATGCCAACTAAAAAAATGATTTCCCTTTGAAAATTAGAATTATTATGGTAGCGTGGCTAACATGATTCATGGTGCAGAATTGCTTCCCGGAGATTTGTTCAACAATATAAGAAAAATTGCAAAGAATGAATTTAATTTATTATTATTATACAATGTGGTATATTGTTGATACAACAGTAGTGTTTGTAGTGTTTTCGTGCTTGAACACCGACAAAAAACACTACAGGTTTGTTTTCAGAACAGTTTGTACAGCCAACTTGGGTAATTCATTTTATTAGCATGTCTTATAATGTCGCCCTAAAATCATTATAGGACGGTTTTCAAGTATGAAAGTAATTCGTAGGTAAAAGCTAAAAATCATATTCCAAGCATCACAATGCACGTTTTTCTAAATTACACAGATATGATTAGAGGTGGGTCAACAGTGTACCAGTGCATCAAAAAATGTGATTCAGTAAATCTTTAACCTTTGTCTTAGCAACACTATAAGAAATTCCCCAGAGACTGAAAAGATCTTTTCTGCTCTAAATCTCGTTAGTTGTTTTGATTCCACATAACAAAGACAACTTTGAGTTAATAAATGAAAAATGTATGAAAATGACGTATATATCACATTTTGATGTATTTGTTTGGAGCAAAATCATCATCATGGCCTACTATAAAAATTCTAAAGAATTATTGCACCGCTGAGGGTCACATAAATTTTGTTTTTAGTGTAATATAGCTTAATTTTAGACAACATGATGAAGTTTTCCTATATAGACAAATGGGACCCCATAAATCCTTACATTTGAAACAGCTGAGTCTAAGATCATTCGGACATTAAAATATAGTTGTATCATTCATAATTATGTTACAAAGGAGCTTTGCGTCGATAAAACGAGGCGTGCTGTTGTTGATGACATAAAAAGAATACTACTACCTTCAGCCTTACCAGTGATGACCCAAGCACCGCGAGTAATGTGCAAACATTTTATTGACAGGTATGTGAAACCAAAGCCGAAAACACTGACACTGCTGATGTTTATCTGTGAAGTTGTCACGGTCATCCTGTTGGCGTCACTCATATTCTATAGTTGCGAACCCCCTGATTATACAATGGGTCCTAAAAATGCCGAATCGATGGACGATATGATTAACACGTGTAACGCTAACTGTCATTGCTCCACTGAGATTTTCCACCCCGTTTGCATCGGTTCCACAACCTATTTTTCCCCGTGCTGGGCTGGATGTCGTACAAATAGTTTGCTTACGAATACATCCGACCCTACAATAGATGTAAGTACTAACTTTCTGTTTTGTTTTTATTAATGACTGAATGAAGAATATGTGCATGTTGGAGTTTAATACCTTAGCGAATGCTTGTACCATCTAACAATTACACTCAAGGGCACCGTATGAGATTTTTAGAATTTATGATATCGGCGGTAAAATTTACCTAGGTTTGATCAATTACAATTCATTGAAATTAGGTTCACTTGTGGTTCACTAACTCTAAATGCAGGAAAATTATTATTTCGAGAAAAAGTTTAACAACAAACGTTCAGACACGATGACGTGCCGTCATAAAGTATTGCACATTTGCAATGCGCGACTGCGCAATGAAATCTAAATTTAAAAGTTAGACTTCAATGTCTTAATGCCCACCGACACTAAAGAGGCGAAAGGTCTATCAGCTCTTCCAAATTATTGATCAACTTGTTTTGATTGGTCAATCAAACGAACAACTTTATATATTTCGTCCCTTTTTACTACGACAAGCTTTGTCGTCGTAAAAAAGTAAGTCGCTCAACTAAAAATGAACTAGCGTTGTCTACGCGCTTCTATAAAGCATGTTTTGGATCCCAATTAATTATTACGAAACAAGTCAAATATCTGTTGCTCGTCATGGCGCAGTGGTAGAATGTTTACCTGTAGATTTGAATCTGGGCGTAGACAAGCACACATTGATGCTTCAGTAAGGACCCGAACATCAATCGGAAAAGCGATAAGTCGAGACTCCTTCTCCTGCTCCGTCATCCAGAGTGCCTATATTTAATCTAACTCGTCGTACAAATTACGGCTGAGGGCCAGTTTAGGAAAAGTTACGCTGGGTCACGTTTAGCACTGCGCATTAAACAGAGAGTATATCCGGAGATAAAAATTTTATTAGTACTATTATTCTTATTTGTTTGTCGTCTATTTTGGTGAATATTAACAGGCAATATGTGGTTTTAAAGCCCCAAACATAATTCGAAGTGAGAATTAGTTTTCTTTTTAATAGAAAAAGCATAGCTATTTATAAATGTATGTAAAAGCAGCTATATGATAACATCGCTACTATTCGTTTAGCTTTACCAGAGGTTAGAACAAAGCCAAGGAATAGATCTGCTGAACCGAACTGTTGCTTCTGCTGCCCAGTCATTAGTCTGTAATAAACCCACCAGTTACAAGCATGATAGGAAAATTATGGTAAATATTAAAGGCTCAATGAGCCTTGTGTCCGCTTCAGGTGCACGCCTACACTAAACATATGACCTTTCCCAAATTCAGATATGTGCATGTGTTCTAATGAATCACATTAATGGTCCATCTGCAATTTCAGCGCTACGAGAATTGCGAATGTGCCAAGTATCTGGTGAAGAGTCAGCCGTTTCAACACTCGCTTGATGCTGTCGAGGGTCGCTGCAATGAAGAGACTCCGGAATGCACGCGACAGTTTACATTATACGTGGTGACACTTACCTTAATGTACTGTCTAGCATTTCTGCTTCAGGTCGCTCACATATTACTACCCATGCGGTGTGTCGAGAGACGCGACAAGACCTTTGCTCTCGCGGTCTTTGAGGGCGTCTGCTGCCTATTCGGTAAGTGCCGACTTGGTCATGAATTGTATGTAGAACATTATCTACAATACTTGCTTGGCTTACAGTCATATCACACAAATCAGTTGATTACCAGCCTCCGACTTCTACATGGATATCTGCGCATTTAGCATCTTACCACTTGTTTTTATTATTTGACTTTGGCTCTATAGAAGAGAGCCTATGAATAGTACGATAACATTTTATTGTATAATTTTCGTGTGCAAAACGAACCTTTTTTCAAAAATGTTAATCGAAATATACACTAAGGTCTACTCTACGGATTTTCCGACTGCATGTCTTGATAGTTGAGCATACGAGAAAAATGTTGTAAACAATGGATTGAAGCGTTACGTTAAGTACTAGTCATTCGAGAGAGTCATCCAGAGAACGCGAAAATGTTTGAAAGTATATAATCTATTGGACATTGAATTAAAATTATTAATGGTAAAAGGAGCTCTATACGCTATATTTAGTTTAGCAGACGAAACATGAGCACTTGTAGTCTAAAGTTAACTAATATGGCAGGCACCTACCAGCAGTTAGCCCGTCTCTTCATCCTTTTACCCTTCTGCGGTCTTCACATAGGAATATTTCAATAATTTTGTTACCTTGGTAGCGTTCTCCTATTAATGAATTTCCTTGGTCGAACTTCAACTATAGCTAAATTGCATACCTAAAGCTTATTTGCTTTTCGGCTGCAATTTTGCACTGTTTCCATTGGAACGACGAAGACAACGAAATGGTATCTGTTTGATAATCCTTTCGATGCTCCTCTCGTAATGGCAACCCTTTTTCCATGCTTAGACTGTTTCGAGAAAACAGCTAAGTTCGAAGCAGCTTGTGTTCCAGACAGACATATCGATTTTTAGTTCGATATACATAACTTGTCTCTGAAAGCTAGCACCTCTGCTAAGGACTTATCATGTGACCTTCAATCATGTCGTACAATAGAATACGACAAATTTTGCAGAAAAAAATGCATAGGATTTCTGAATCTCTGCAATATTTACTTTCATATAAATCGATTATTTCATTACTCCTGTTTTTTTTTCTCTGTAAATTATGTCGACGCAGCATTCGTGCCTTATCCGTTCGCCTACAGTTTCGTCATCGATCAGTCATGCATTCTATGGGAAGAGAGCTGTCACCAACGAGGCAACTGCTGGATTTACGACTTATCAGCGCTAAATGGCCGCTTGCATGGGATGCCTGTAATAACCTGCGCTATTAATTGCCTTTGTATCTATGGAATTTATCTGTTCGCCAATGAGACACGATTAGCTAGATTTTACGAAGATGATGATGATGATCGCGATAGTGAGGACCGCGACATGCATCAGCAAAGGACCGAAGAACGAGGAGCACTGAAAGCTGATAGCTTTGTACCGGAAGTGCCCTTAGTTTAGCTTCACCTTCAACAAGAGCCTCCATTTTTATCAGAACGAACGAAGAAAAGGCAATAATGATTCTATCAGTAGGTTAACAATACTCGCAAAAATAATTAAAATTATATGTTTGTCGAAGTCCTAAAGGTTATAATAGACCTGTTTGTAAATAATATTAGCTGTAAAAAGAGATAAGTTGACTGTATACAGGGATATATGTAAAATCCACTGTTAATAAATAACTATCTTAACAATGATAACGTTATTACCTACAGTAGGGCTCTGTTATGTATAGTGTCGCCATAAGATGCTATGGCAGTACCACCAAAACCGCTGAGGTGTATTATATATATTATGTACAAATGGTGAACAATATGCTATAAATATAGTGTAATTTTTTATTAAATAAACACTACACGTGTTGAATGTATCTTGTCCAAAACCTAACTGCTTTCATTCGGATGCCACATAGATGCTTGCGGCTAATATATCTTATAACATATATCGTGTACAGAGCAAACTGTAGCTTAAAGGACACTGAATAATGGGTTTCGTTTTCAGTGTCGACATTGATCGTATTGACCAAAGAACACGTGTCGTTGTTTCTATTGTCACACTTCGTCGATCTTTATAGTGGTGCTTTGCAACTTTCTCGTAAAGATCAGTTGTGTATGCATAATTTTGCCAGCGCTCTGAATGTCTAGATTGGCCTCTACCTGGGTGCATTCTTGTATGGATGTTTACACATTTAGGAGAGATTCTTCCCTTGCTATTTCTAGCTCCTGACTGAGTCGTAAAACCTTGCGCTTGAGGAATGTGTTGTATTTTTTGAGGTAACGAATCATGTCTGATTGTTTCTCCACAATGTCTTCCAGAGGTCCGTTGTCCCTACTCAAGCACAAAGGTATTCATTAGTGAAGACTCGTAACGATCCACTCTCTGGGATAACATAATCACTCCCTAAAAGTCTTATACACGCCATAGAACATCCTGATGACAAGCTTATTTCTATGGTTTGTTTATCCCAGCAATGAAATGATTGTCACAATACGGAACATTATGTATTTGAGAAACGAGTTGCATTGAATTTTTAATAACCTAAGCATTTACATTAATTTTCAACCTACTTAGCTTCTATAAGTACTTTTGGTAAAACGAAAATAAGTTAACTTTGCTTTTTACCGATATCCAATTTCCGCGCTAGTTTGTGCTTGTAGAATGCTCGTGATGAAATCTTGAGGTTCAATTTCCGGTTGAAGTTTGTTACGGTGAAACTCGCAACTTAATTCTATGAATATTGCAAAAAAAAAACGAAAAAATGTAAAGGCCGAGGTACAATCTGTCGACGCACAGTATAAAGGCGTTCTTTAATAGTAAAACCCGTTATGGGAGAGAAAATATTTTGTTAAAGGCCGTGGTGTATTGTGAACCGCTGTTCTAGAAGAAGAGACCTAAATAAACAGGACAGAGTCTGCACTTTTACGGTTGATATGAACAATTATATACATTTCTAGAATCTAATAATCAAACGTCATTATACAGCTAAGTGCTTTTATTGAACTACGTCCTACAAAGGCAAATTAAACAGGCGTCTACCTACTTAAATAGTACATGAGTACAGGAACGATGATTATTGTTTCCAAAGTGATGATTGCCTGCAGGTAGATATATGATGCTATGTTGGGAGGGCATCGAAGACGATCCACGCAGTAATCTGCGATCAACACGCTCACGATAAGCATCATAATTGTACCTGACGTAACAAGCACAAACGCAAAAGAGATTCCGTCATAAAAATGGTTAGATTAATTAAACTAATTCATGTTTTCTTTGAACTTGATAATCATCGTATCTCTATAAGTTTCTATAAGCACAAAGTTTTAAGTTAATATGTGCTAATTTCGCTTGCCAACAAAACACGACAGCTAGAAAAACAGCCATTTAGTTATGTTCACTTTTAAACAGCCTTTATAGCTTACCTTCTTTCTCTATGCGCCATAGTTGTGTACAGCATAGTAGTACACTTTCTATGAATTTACCATGAATGGGCTAAGTGGGCAGCAACGAAAACGAGTGTCATGTTTAGAAAATGGGTTTTTCATTGCGGCCTACAAAAGGACCCAGCACGTAAATGGGGCTGTGACGAAGCTCCAATGAGATTCGCCATCCGTTGGCTTCTTGACATATTTGAAAGAAAAATTTAGTTTCACATAGGACTAAGCATGGTGGTGCTCGTATAGTTAAAACGGACGAAAACATCGATTCTGTCTGACGTAGTGTTTATAGAAGCTCAGGGTGGTTCGCAAACCTCCGTATCGAAAGCCGAAGTCTTTGCGCGCTTACAAGATTCACGCAACAAAAATGCTGAAATCTAAAAATCTTTAACAGAGTTGGCTCCCTAATTGTTGGACAGGTTAAAACGAGAGAACGAATTTTACAAAAAACTTGTCTTCAGTAATGAGGCATATTTTTATATGATGGGCCATCTGACCAAAGAAAATTATCGTCTATAACGGACAGAGAACCCCTGCATAATCGATGGTAGGTGCAACAACTGGATCGGAAATATTACTAGTCGCCTTTCTTCGAAAAAAGCTATGACCCCTGTTTGATATTAGGAAATGACCTTAGATTTTTTGTACGCCCAAGTCATTGAAAAATCTTTTCAGGACTTGTGGTCGCGGTTGGTCCACCTTAACCGCAGTTGATAACTAATAACGCAATTACGTTATTCAAGAATCACTTCGCAAGCGGCTGATCTTCAAGTGACGTCGGATGGCCTCCAGATCATGTGAAAAATTCTATTCGACTTCTTTTTATATGAGCACCTGAAAAGCAAAATGTATTACGGCGATCGACAAAGAGTGGAGAAAATACGTGTGCCGTCAGAGATGGGGTTAGGTAAATGCAAAAAAATGACTACGAACTGGGTAAAATGAATAACTACTATGAGGAAAACCAAGGAAGCCTTCCTTATTGACCTTGTATTTTTAAGTGAAATCTAAAATGTGTAAAGTTTGTAATAAAGAAAGATTAATGTAAATATATTTAGCTGTTTGTTCTTTTTGGCGTCATATAGAAATTGCTCCCAAAAAGTAGGCTGTCTTTCTATAGGGCCTGAAATCATGTCAGTAAATCAGTCAGAGTTATTGGCAAAAAAGACGTTATTTCAGAAAACATTTCCTACCTGAGCTCATTAGGTTAAGAGTAATTCTCCGCAGATTTTTCGATTTCTGATAAAAGTCAATGAATCCATAACACGATAGGAGCGTGTGCTGTTTGCGGAGGTAAGCGTCTAGAATGTATGAAAGCGCCCACACAACACAGTGAAGATAGACAATGAGGGAGTATACAGCCATGGGAAGATGCGGCACGTAGGGGAGCACAAATGATAACACAAGCAAGCCCACCTATAAATAGAGGCAGACAAATTTACAGTAAAACCAAGCATCGAGGTTAGTGATTTTATTTTATAATAAAATTATCCACTTGGCATGCTGAAAAATCCGTCAGGAGCTAGAGGTCGAAAAGCAATCAATAGCATACGCAAAGTAGGCATGATAATATACTAAGTACAACATAACACAACGGTTATCAAACTTGTTTATTATACGTTTAGGCATATGTGATCTCTGAGTTTATACAAATATACTTTATAAAACCCTAGATAAAGAATTCACTAGGTATTGCTCCTAAGTATCAAAAATATCAGTTAAATATTAACAGCAATAGTCTATAGTGAAAGGTACCACAAACCATATAAATAATTTGAAAAGAAATGACAGCGCTAGTCTCTACGCGATTATCTGGGGGGTCGAGGGCGGCACATAAGCGCGCTGCGTCGTTGTCTACATCTTCCACCGCATTGAAAGCGATTTCATTGTCACCTGAGGCTGCTTGCTCTGGCAACGATTGGCCCTGTAATAACACAAAATAGACAAGTAAACCTTAGTTACTGTAAAATATAATTAGAATAATTTCTTATAGCCTTGATACTGTCAGCGTCATTGCAAACAGTCTTATTTTATTTTTACTCGTTGTAGATACGTGTTAGACTTACCGCGCGATAGTTGTGTGTGTGTGTGTACGTATTCACGCTATCAAGGAATAGGCAAGTAGAAATTAGAGAATGTTTAGAAAAATGTTTTATAAAAAAGAAACTGACGACAAGTCGCTCATGGAAAATGGTACCTTATTATAAGTGGCAGAATTATTAAGCGCTCCAGAAATATAAAAACGTACCAAATCTATAGTGTATTTTGCCAAAAATTGCGGGTAGCGATTCTTCAAATAGATGATCATTTAGAATAAATATAGGCCTCGAATTACCTTTATTTTAATAACAATGTGCTAAAACTTATTATGGCTATATAGCACTCGCAGGTCTGTAACGCAAGAGGGACATGACTGGTGCGTGAACAAGTTTTGCAAACCCAATCCGGCAGGATCTCTGTTAGTGGGAGCATTTCCTTGAGAGTATGTTGACGATAATCGGTTTTTTGACACAGTGATAAAAGACAAAGCTATTCAAAAAATCCGATAAGAGTAGTCCGTGGTCAAATATGTAGTGGTGAGGCTAAGTGCGAGTTTAAATGATATTTAGTTATACAGTGAGTTCATATTAAAAACCCTTTCCAACAATATTACCTTACGTCCGCGCTTAGACTATTTTGTTAAGATCAGTGTGCGCCTTTGTCCCACCTATACAGTATGAAAAAATTGTGCCTAAAGAATCAGTTGCTACCCAAAAGCAATAAAATAAATCTTTGGTCAACAGCTAGATTTAGATTTCTGCGAGTTATGCTGAATTTATTAGCGCGCACTTATTTCTGTTTTTGGTATCTAAAGAAAACTGGTCAGTTTTCTGCATAAATGTATCTTATACATTCGTTCACTATATATAAGTAATTTGCCTAGCAGGGCGTCAACATACCAGTAAAGTCGCTATGCCAGATACTAGAAATAATATTGGCACAAAAATGTCACGCACCCAAAACATTTCGGCTGAGTCTTTCTTCACTGCGATTTTATTAGTTTCGTCCTCAACATAAACTGTCATATGAATTGCACCACGATGCTGACCGTGTTATCTAAAGAATATAGTTTTATCTAGCAAATTGTGTACAACCAGTTGTTAAGAGGTCGTTACGATATAGGCCCGGCGCCCAATCGATGGCTGAAAAGACACAGCAGTATACTCACTCAGCAATAATTAACTGAACACAAAAATGCAGATAATTCATTTGAATTTCGAAGTTACTAGGCTTAATTACTCACAGACAGATAATCTGCATGAATAAAAAATGTTTACTTCAGCCAGATGAGAAAGCTTTAATTTGTAACTGACGATCCAATTTCCGGTGGCTAAATTGCGGTTTTATTAATTTCATATTTACACTATATATCAAAAATTAAAAAAACTGTAATAATCTTGTTGCGTATCTCTAATAAATGTAGTTAGTTGTTTCTGTACGCATTTGCCGATTGCTTACAAGCAAAAACAGAAAAGCTCTTGAGATTGAGATTGTTGCAAAATTGTTGAAATTTCTATTACACTGTTCATGTTATTAGTCAAACAGACACTTATTACTCAGCTCATCAAAACCATTAAACATAAATTCGTATAATTCCTGCTTAGTAGCAAACTAACAGAAAAAGGAACAGTATTTCGAACTCAGATGGCGCAACAAACGAAAAAAAACCTTTTCTATCATGAACCGCAATTCGAAACGTAACTGCTTTTGTTCGTCATTACAGTTTTCGGCAACAGCACGTACATTGATTTACCATCACAGTAGTGATGTTAAATGATAGAGACATGCTTTTCTGTGTGCGGAGTTTTCATACGTCTAATCACTAGAAGGCTGAAGATTTTTTCTTATTCTTTTGTATTTGTGTGACCTGACGGACACATAGTAGATCATCTTTGTTCAGCTTGACTTACGGACCATAGTGTACAAACTACACAAACAGAGTAAACGAATTCATTGCGCACAGTTGGTTGTATTATGGCAAATATATATTAGGATACATTGCTGTTAGGGGAAAAGCGTAGTTAATTATACCTGGATCACTGAAAGCCGTATGCTGTCAAGAAGTCATCTTTAAATATTCTAAAGGCATTATTAATAAAACCAGTATAATAGGTGAGCTAGATGAATGAGAAGAACCACGACAACATGATTACAATTCGGTAGAATGATAGAGCGAAAGAGGCTGATACATATATTTGTGAATCTTTGGACATCGTGCAACGTGGGGCAATGAGCAAGTGTTTAATTAAAATTGCAGTTTTTAAAGCATTAAGTATTAGCACGAAGCGTGTATTGCCAAAAATAACATTTTTACTTACTAAAACACACCGAAAAGGTTGACGTTTCATTGGTGTTATCATTTTCTTAAGTCCAGTGATATTCGTTTACCGTTTTTTTTTTGCTCTGCGATCCTGTCGTTTGATTTGGATGTTAACAAATTTGACTTGATCATTACGGACTTGTATTTGATTAATTTTTCTATAATTTTTATTTGTTTTTCTGAACTTTTTTACCCGTATTCAAATGCCTTCCGTGATCAGCTGCAGCCAAGGGATGATCATCGGTAATCCTCGTAAGAACACAGAATCTTAACACTAAAAGTAAAATGCAGTAAATCCATAATTATCCTCCATCAGACTCAAAGATAGAATGACGCTATGACGGAGATATGCCGGTGCTAACAAAAACCGCTGACATGTTTTCCTATAAAATCAATAAAAAATTAATTTTTATTTTTTCAGGAATTAAGCCTCAACATAAAACCTACCTAATAGAAGCTGTTATCACGACAGAGACTTCCCGGAAATATAACTTGACAATAAAATTACATTCAGTTGCATTTCGAGCAGTGTAATAAAACAAGCAATCTTGCGTCTTCTTTAAGTCCAAACGTTTTAGACGCTTTTAATTAAATAGATAGGTTAAAGCGCCTGAAATACTTTACCATGCCTTCAAGGTGTAAACAACAATGAGAAAAACTAGGTACCAAATAATGTAAAACGAATGATAAAAATATCATTGCGGCGTTACCCATTTTTCTAAAGTGGTACCCTGTTAGATCCTTATGATTCGTCTGCTATTCCCGAAATTATGAACTGAACAGTCTAAAAAACTCTGACAACCATTTATTTCTATGTGAAAAGAATCAATCGATGTTTGCCTTGCCTCCACAGTCCTTCTTGGGTTCTTTAAGAGCTTACCGAGAAGTTGTCGTATCCATCGATTCTGGCCATAACAAGCTAGTCGAGAACAATTTAGACTTTCAGGGGCGGGGTATTAGATCTCCAGTCATTTAACGCTGAGCTAACACAGAGGCTTATCAAAAAAAGTTTGTCCTGATCTGATATTTTGAGCAAAACTGAATACAGTTGAAAAAGTAGCATTGGACACGGTACGATCTAGTCCACTCGGTTAGTCGGCTCATCCAAAACGTAGTACCGCACGACAGTCATCTTTTAATGTTACACGCACCATCAGCTGTTCGGTAAGCAGAGCGCCTCTAGGTTGAAATTTAAGCTGTCATGTGCGGAGGAAGCCGTTTGTTGCCGCCATACCGATCGATCGGTAAACCGCTTTTGAAACGAGCGACCATTTCCCGCATTTTAAGTTTTATTCAATTTAATAACTCTAAGCAGGTGCACAGATATATATATATGTATAAAGTTAAACTCTTCCTTGCTTATTGCCAGTGAAGTGTGGAGCCTCGCCTCGAGTAGTTGTACGATTATCTGCATTACTATAATAATGTAATGCAATAATGCATTACTATTGTCTTTTTACAAAGACATGCATCTACTGTTACCTTTCTTGTTTTATTTCGACTTTTCAATGACGCTCTATTTTAAACCCTTATATGCAGTTTGCAAAGAAAGTCGATAGTGTGTAGTTCAAATTAAGTCCCCATTGGTATCCGTTTTCGTTTATTTATAATTTATATGAACTTTTTTTCTCTAATTCTGTCTTCTGATGTTTATTCGCTGGGTTTATTACATGCTTTATTGTGAATACGAGCAAACACTTGCGGGCACTCTTATCTAAGTTCTTTTGTAATACGCTCATAACTTAATTTCTCTCAGAGAATTGAGCTCGGTTCTTCTAATATCGTGTAATAATGTAATATTAGTTGCTGTTTTTAAGGTAATCTCGTTAACTGAAAGGTATATACATTTAATCATATCACTTTGCAAATGTATAAGGCTTGTGGTGAGTCATGGGTAAACCTTTGCGACACGTTGTAAACTTTTTGAATTTGTGTTTCATCAAAAAAATTGTATTGCCCTTAGGTCTCGTCAACTCAACCACTGAATCTCCTTACTCTTCTTCTAGAGGGTCCTTCTAGAACACGGCACATCAGCGCATTTTCACCCAATCTATTACAAATGACATCACGATTGACCTTTTTCCGACATTTTATATAAATTCAACATCGCATAAAATCGTTGCTTGTATCCTTCAAGAACGGTAAGATCACATAATCGTGATAGCGATGGGCGTCGTACTCGACTGGCATGAGCGCGTTAACAGTGAAACCGTATGGGATTTATTAATGCAATATACACATATACACTACACGTGAACTTCTAATAAGCGTCAAGTTGCATAACGTGAGCACCGACTAGCCACATGTATACTCTACTCAACAAGGCTTAATGTACATGAACTATGAAAAACAAATTTCGAGATCTTTAATTATCAAATTTGTTGAAAAGATAGTTCCCATGGTTGTGTTTCTCTGCAGATTTTTTAAACCCAAGTGCGCTGCTTCAAACCCATGTCACATCACTTTTAAATCCACAAGTCAGGAGTTGTGTAAGAGTTTTCGTAGCACTTCGGAGACCGTTTTACTCGTCAAAGGTCGTATATGTAACATCATCCCCGTGTGCTGCAAGTTTATAGGGCCAGACAATTTGTGTTTTACCTCATCAATAAACAACGTGAATAAGAGGTTTCCCAGACCCGTACGATGTAACTCTTTTAATATACAACACTAGTATCAACAGAACAAGATCTTTTCGAAAACACGTTCTAAGTTCACGATTTCTTTTATTCGTTTTGCGACTATGCCAATCATCATGTTACTCGACATAGCACTAGACGAAATTTTTCTCGTGCTCCTTGGGTGAGTTGTCTCTTCCGCTTTGGGTACCCGGAAAATCCACGCCTTTTGATACTTGATAATTTCGTTGTGGTCAACATTTTTAGAGTTCAACTTATTTATTACTGGATCATTGTCTGTTTAAAAAAAAAACAAAAAGTATTCGATAGTATGGGACCCGATTGGATGGCTACTTCTATTGTACACATTCGTTCTTCTGAGCATGAAACTAAATCAATGAGAGTTTCACTTATAGGATAGTTGACCGACTGTTGCATGTGGTTTAGCAACGAAGTTCTAGGAAATGTTTTTTTTCTGTATGTGCTAAAATCAGTTGTTACGATCAACGTTGTCGCTTACACAGGTCATTATGGATACGATTTATACGTCTAACTATTGCTAGTTCTATAAGTTATCCCCTGCAATCTAAGGAAGGGAAAGTTTGTGTGGCATGCTTTTTGGATATGCTTAGATTTCGATAGTACGTCGTATCGAAGGCCATCGCCCATTTGCGCTCTAATGGAATCCAAATCGGAAGCGATTAAAGAATTATATATCCATGTAGTCCGCACACTCGAACCCCCATGTAGTTACATATTTAATGTAGGGATTGTAACTCGTGATCAGAAAAATGCGATCCAGCTTTCCTATTTCCCACAAATTATGAGTATTATTTTCCATTAGTCCATAATTATCGCCTTCCAGTAATCGCCACCATGGGTTTAAATACAAACAAATACTAGCATGTTTTTATATCTAGAGGTAATAAATGTGCATATTATTCACTTATCATATTAGATAAAAATAAAGTTTCAGTGTCTTTTACTGAACCGAACTTTCGTATCTTTTTGTTCCTGCGACAATCAGTTATTACATTATATACCACCTATCTTCCTGCGCGACCTTCTTTCATCCTCGTACCGAATGATGTATGCTATCTTGCCAGAAAACAACGGTTTTTACCTCGAAGAACTTTTTCAACCACTTTTTGAGTTCTTGACCATTGTCGAGGGTAAAGCCAGGAAGGTGATACTTAAACGGAAAAGGTGAAAATTTGTCAGCTTAAAATTCTGAGAATAAGGAGAGTGCAATAAAATCTGTCACTCATAGTCCAGGAGGACAGCTTTAACGATGTTCATCTTGTGTGGCCTCACGTTCTCATGGAGAAGAAGAGACGTAACTTCGTTTGCCGAGCCTTTTTTCTTGAAAATACGCGTTGACTTCACGCAATCAGACAACATAGCCGTGCCAATTAGTTATCTGTATCGTAGAAAGCAGTTCCCAGTGAAGTAGGCTTTTGCAATTTCGCCAAACGCAAGGTATAATATTATTTTATAAGAAGGTGGATTTGGACCCTGAGGCTGGACTTTTTGCCCACTTCGACCTCTGATCTGTGATGACATTCAGACACCACTTCTCGTCACCGGTGATAATTTTGTGTAAGAATCAAACATTGCGGCCGCGTAATGTTCGATACTGGACGAGATGTTGAGATACAGTGGTAAGTTACCATTTTTTGTTAGGTTTAGAGATTTTACGAGGTATCCAAACTCCAAATTTCTGTGTAAAGGCAAAAGATTTAATGTGATTAACATAAGTCGTATGGCTACAGTCTGTCTTTTCGTCCATACCGTTGCTGATCGGTCATTCCCTTTCGAGTCATCAAACTCAGATGATTATGCACGGTGGATAGCATCCTCCAGGTTCCGGACACCGTTTTCAAATTTGGCAAACCACTCCTGAGTAATCTTTATAGTGATAGTGTCGTCATAGTATTGAAAATGTCGAATATATTAAATACATTTTTTTTGACTGGGAACGTCAATTTTAGAAGAGTTCTGTCGAGTTGAAATTTCAGTCACAACGTATTAATTACCATGGTAGCACACTGAGCTGCAAGAGCAGAGAGAACGATACAAAGAAGAAGTGGGGGAATATGGGAAAAAGTTTCTGAAAAATACGTGAACATTTTTTTAACATGGTACATCAAATTACCTTTTTAATCATACAACTACCCTTAATTAACTAAAATTGCTTTTTCAGTTAAATTATTAAAAATAGTTTTTGACTTTCTGATCCGCTCAGCAGCCTTTGTCATACTTTTAATATTCGCAATAATGGGAATGAGGCGCTCCTCGCGGTAGGTTGTCATCAATAGTTTTCCCCCTGATCCATGAATAGAAATGAAATGATATCAAAGATATCCGAAATGCGAATATTGAGTCGCTCTGATTCTGCCTCAATTTATCGAATCCGTCCTATGAGTTATGCTTTCAATTATTTCACTGATTTCGCAGCAGATGAGTTGTTCTCCAGACGCCATTTAAGCATATCTTTCGGCTACTGTAAAGTTGTATTTGCTCTCCCACAAATTATGGCGATGTTCCGTCGGTCTTCTTCTTGCTCCAACGGTATCAAAAATACCTATGAAGTAACCGATGGCTAAGTAATGCCACTTCACAAAAAGTGGGACTGTCTTTACACGAGGTGACCACTGTATTAATAAAAACCATGAACTCGCGGTCCTGCCGACCGATAAGGATTTGCTCTCTGCAGATTTATCGGGAAGGCGGTAGGCGATACCAGTGATTATTACAAAAGAGACAATAGATATTAAAATGGTGCTTGGGAATATAATTTTATTTTCGAAACATGCTGATTCTGTGAAATCTATATATAAAAGCAGTTGGTCAGTCGCATATGTTTGCTCGCCGTTATTGATGTCTTAGGCAGTAATGCCGAATCAACTCAAGCAATTGTGTTAAAGAATATGTGGATAAAAGAATAGATATGTTAACATTTGATTCGTTCTTCCAATCCAATCCACTCGTCTTTCAATTTACTTTGGCTGACCGCTTCTTATATTCACTACAGGCAACCCTAATAGTATATGATATTATAAAATACACTTCGGATTCTGCCACACATACTTAAAAATAAAGATGGTGCTGACTTCATTTAATTTATGAAGATGTTTAACCGAAGCTCGTATCTAATACCTTTAACACCTTCTATACATGTTTCTCCTCTCTTTACCTATTCTAATGTGTTTTGAATGGCGACATTTGCAGAAATGTGTGTCTAGAGTTGCTTTCCGTAGGTTATCTTTGCGCTTCATATTCATCTGGGCAGACTTTCGGCCCGAACCTTTATTTATACTACTGTGAGTGATATTATTCCTGGTTGTCAAGTAATGTTAAAATCGAAGATCTATAGAGATTAGAATGTTATTTATCAAAATATACTCAATAAGTGCATATTAGAAGAAATATCACATAATATCCAATATAAACATCTGATAGTTATTATTTCTTAAAATATAAAAAGTAACGTTTGATGCATTATGCTATCAATCCTCTGCTATATGCAGAAATTGGTCTTAAGGCGTGTGGACATATTTTTATCAAATGCTTTGATTTTCAAATTTGTTTCTGTGCTTTTTAGTAAACTTAGATAATATTTACTCACACTGAACTTCTTTTCGAAAGGTGCTGCTAGAACTGTCTTTGAACTTATGCTGAGCGCGTTATGTAAATTTAGTGTTTTTTGAACATTTATAGGATTTGATTCGGAAAGAGATTTCGAACGCATTATTATTAGATTATACTTCCAGTTATTTTGCGCGGGTCTACACGGTTTTTCTTCGCAAGACAGCCTGACACCTAGACCACGCTGTTGTATAAGTATTTGTAAAAGCACATATTTCGATATGAGTTAGCTTACAGGAAATAAAATGGTGGCCAGAAACGACAATAGCAGCCTACAATTGCATGTATCAAAAATGAAATAAAAGTTGAAAAGATACAAGAATGAGTCAAAATTACTCTGCCAAAGTGTTATCTTACGTGCTTGACACAGTTCCGTTTTTCTATAGCACTACGGCGGTGTCAAAGATAACGGGAACTGAAATAAGCGATAAATATTGTTCTGAGCGTTCAAGCTCTTCTGAATGGGCTTTTGATCTCATCTAATGGTAGACACGCTTTGCAATTTTTCCCATCATCTGCGTGATCAATAAAAAAATAATGCGTTTACATTTGTTCAGATTGAAAGACATGGTGTTATTCAACGAGAGGAGTTCTTGTGAGGCTGATATCATTGAAAAATGCTCATATGATATCCAACAAACAAAAGTATAAACGTCGCACGAATAAATCAGAGGTGATCTGCATAGAATTTTCTGAAGAGCTTGCCTATGCATCGCAGATATCAAGAATTTGCTGGCAACTTTTATTGCTTAGCATTATTATACTCATAGATTGTATGTGGTGTAGGCTGCTTGCACCTTTATATTTACAAATAAGTTTATATAGCATTTAGCTAGATGATTGCGCAGTACACGTTTATGCGGTTTAATGTCGTGTGGGATTGATGTAAATCTGCATAGGTCAGTATAATAATACATATTACGATGTGAACCCCAAACGCAATCAGGCGAGGTGGGAAAACTAAAAGTCCAAAAAGGATGAGGTGAACTTACGACAGCGCTGTAAGGATAGTGCATGGCCAGGCTGACTTTCTCGTATGATATGAGTATTTTATGAAAGGAGGGCTGAAGTCTCTGAAGCTCCCACCATTTAGGCGCCTATTCTTTAGTGCGGAGTGTAAGAGCTACGGCAAATTTCAACAGCCTACGTCTATTTATTTGGGTATTCTTGCCGTTGTTTGCTACTGTAAAAGTCACTATACGTCAGCTTTGGTATCGACTGTTGGCCACTGGCATTAATTTCACGCCATAGTAAGATTATATGTCACCGATAGTATTAGACTGCACGTGCAACCTGGCCGCAAAATGACACCACTGAGAGAGTCCAACTAGGGTGTTCTGTGACTTCGCCACCTTATAGAGTTCTGATTGTAGAGGTAAAAATTTGTGGAGAGAACATCGGTCGTTGGTCGTTTTATAAGATTAATTTGCAGCCGATGTTTCGTGTCATAGGAGAGCGGACTCTCCTTATCATCAAACATCTTGCTACTATGCGATTACAAAATCGTTATTGGAATTATTTGGAGTTAAGCTCTAAATATGTGTATCATAGACGAATGTATCACTGAAGACAGATTCATGTGAATGGGGATCATTCTAGACCTGGGTGTAAAGAATAGTGTTTTTTACCATAATAATAATAATACTAATGATAATACAACCAACAAAGCGATCCCTCCAACGAGCCCTTCAAATACCCCAGAATCCTTCAATATTATTAATAAGTTATTTCACAACTCTAGTGTTAGTTATTCCGCCTTCCTACTTCTCGTTATTAACAATAATTACTACTAGGAACTCTCTCTCTCTCTTTCTCGCTCTATATACATATATCGGCTTGCTTAAAGAGGAAACTTAATATCCAACATATCTCGAATGCACGCTAAAAACAAGAAAAGCCCCGATGCCCCAACATGGCTCTGTCCTTGTTTAATTAATGAATCAACGCTAAACTGCTGAATAACGCCTAATAATCTATGAGAGAAATATAAAATAGACTATTCTTGTTCTTACAATAATGCTGGATTTACAAATCTCAGCTAGCAAGCAAGCATTAGCAGCACTTTGAGACATATTATTGGCAATATAACCGCGACTTACCCTCACTTTTTGTATACAAGAGAAGAGCAGTAATCTTGTTGTTATGCGCAATTCTCCTATAAAATTCACTTTAATTAATAAGCTATAAAATTAACAAAAGTTAAAATTAAATTACATAGCATACTTCGTTAACGGTGAAAACGCCGTTCGATTCGGTACAAACTTGCTGTTGGCTTTATCATAGGATGTGACTAGTTAAATGTGATGACCAGTTAAATAAAAATGCTTTATATTAATAATAAAAGCACTTACTTTTTATACGTTTTAAAGCAATTATCGTGTTAGCTATTTCTTTGGGGATATTATATATATATATATATACGTTCAAAAAGATAAGCATACGAGTAGTGGTACTCATGATTTTTGCATGTAATGGGATAAAATTGAAAAATCAAAAAAATTAACTAACTTATTAAGTGCACAAAGTTCCGTAAATGCGCATAGAGCTTTTTGTTTTTACGGAATTACGATTTCACCGATATGGTAATGCTGCTTTAATACATGAAAACGTCCGATGAATGACTGGCCATATTTCCCTTTGGCTGCAAGTGTAAAAACTCCTTTTAAGGATCTCATAACTAAACCACTAAGACTCGTTTCCTGCAGTTTCATGATACTCACAAATAATGAGTCTCTGCAAAAAATATAAGGTAGGCATTTTTACCATTACGCAAAAAATGGGCGCATGTTCAAGTATTCAGGTATCTATGTTGCACCACACTTTTTTATTCTTGATACAGATTATTAAACAAACATTAGCATATAATGCCGTAAATACGACCTCTTTCCCTTTAATATCAAACTACAACAGAAGTATTTACACCTATTCTAATGTATTATTGTTCTCTGGTTGCTTTTTGGCCACAAATGATTTTTCAAGTCTATCCTACAATGATTAACATTCTATTATAAATCCATTAAAGTATATAACCTATTTAGGTAATTATATCTGTGGCCATTCACAGCGATTACCAGATTTCCTAAAACGTTAATGATACATTTTCTTCTTTATTCGAGACGCCACTGCTGCCGGCTTGTCGTTACAACCATCCCACATTACTGTACATTTAAAGGCGGCTCGTCTGCTTGTTGACCTTTTCTACGGGTTTATATTTTACTGACGTATCTTGCTCATTCATTTTAAGTTCTTCTTGTATTCTTTCCATTGCGCGAAAAACTTTGGACTGCAGATACAACGTGCCACCTTTTGACCTGTCATTTACTTCAAAAAGGTGCTTGTAGTTTTTTTCAACCTCGACTGGGTCCATCTTCGATCCAACGTTAAGAATCTGCAGCGCCTCCTCAAGGGTCATACCTGCCTTGGCATTAGCGGCTGCACGTTCAGGCCGGTTGTGGCCCATCCTTGCAGCTGCCTGTTGGCTTGCGTTAATTTCCTGTCGAACGGCTCTAGCAAAGGCCCGTCCAACAGCCTGCGCTCCCAGGGCTATGATCTGCGCAAGGTACTTGGCCATCCGCTCGCCTCCTTGGCCAAAATTGGTCTTCCAAGAAACAACAAGAACAATGCCTTGTCCGTTTGTCTATTTGTACTACAGGAGTAACTAGCGTCTCTAACACGAATTAGAAGACAACACTACATCATCAAGTCCACCGGATGGAGCAGCGCGCTTTTGCAACCGAAAATCGAACAGTTCATACACGCAAAAGAACAACGGCGGATGAACGCATTCGGTAGATAAATAAACAGCGAGCAACGGGCGGTTGAGCCTGAAGATGGATCCGCAATAAATTTCCTCTTTTAGCAATTACTAACATATTTGATACCCACAAATTTCTTTGAAGTTATTGTCGTCAGGAGGCCTAATTTAGACCAGATTCTTATATCTAAGCATACATTTCCATCTTAAACTCTTGTAGCTTGAAGATTAAAGAACACAAAATTTCTATGACCCACATACCAGATTTTAGCACTTCGCCAAATTGATGGCTTGAAATCGGGTAAGCTGCAGTACCTTAAAATATTACTGAAAGAGTTTCCAAAGCGATTTAATATGTCTTGGGCATGTTGAACAAAGTATGTGTATTTATAATTGACTCATTGAAACATCCAAACCATGACTATTTCATTAACTCATTAAAATATTGAATACCAGATTTATAATCATCAAATTAGGATAAGAAATCTTTTAGCTAACATGCATTTTAATATGACTCTATATTTAGCAGTTCCCGCGATTTGCTTTACTTTGTTTAAAACCACTTTACTCGAAAAGTCTCAAGTAGCAGATAGCACCAACAGTAGATCTAGATTACAGTATACAATAATTGTTAATTCGTCAAATCAATTTAACTTACTATGTTGCAAAAAAATTATAGAGAAATAGTTCTATAAAAAGATTTCCTCTTCTTAACGATGTTTTGAAGTTTTCTGTTTCGCTCGGCTTTTTGTTAATTACTAAGACTGCACTAGGCAGGATCTGGCATCTGCTCATGTAAGACTCGCTAGTTACCGATAAATGAAAACTAGCAACCATGTACTGGCATCACAAATTTATGTCTATTTGTTAATATCATAATTCACGCATCAATTGAAAATGAAGATATATAATATCCGCTATGATTACAATTGGCATCGGTCATTTCGTCCTGAATCTTCTGGTGAACATATATATATGCCTATATTATACCACTATAATGAGCGATTATGCACAGCTATATGAGTCCTTTGTAGCAAAGTCTAGATAAAAACTGCAACACAATAATCAAACCCATCGCCATATCAGAGTCTGTGCTGTTTCTACATGCCGTATGCTGCATCACAGTACATATTACTTGCATGTGTTTTTGTTTCCATTAAACTTACCTAGGTACCATATATACATATATCTATAGATACCAATCTGAATCTAAACAACTAAAAAATAGCGTAACTAACATCAACAACCGTTTAGATTTTCAATGAAGCTTCTAAAAATAAAGAAATAATAATATGTGGTAACTTCTTAATTGAGCAGTCCGTTGAGTTTATCCAAGCAAATTTCAATGAGAACACGATCTTCCTGGTTGAGATTACTCCTTTTTTCTATGCCGTAAACTACCCTACAAAGTTCTCTCACGGAAGATGTGTTTTGCAACTCAGGTCCAGCGCTCTTAACGTCAGAATTCTTTATTTCGATGCCCTTTCTTTCATATTTGAAGTATTCATTTTGTAGAGGCTCTATTCTGTTCACATATCCCTCCTCAATGATACTGAGTATTTCGGCCCACTCATCTTGTCGTAGATTCCCTTGAAACAGCTTGACCAGTTCGTCTGTTATTTGCTTTGTGGGTTGAACCACAAGACGTAAATCGTCGACATCTCTAAAAAAACTAAAGAAACCAGCTAGGCCAAATAATTTGCCTATTTTCAGGCCCGACTTGAGTACCCTTTCGCCGACCCCTCTGAGAGCCGACCGCAACCGAGTATCCTCAATGTCCTTAAACGATTTTCTTGGAAGATAAGAGAAAACAATGCAAATAGCAATTATTAAACAATCATTGTTGATATTTCCTTCCAGGATAGTAGAGTAATGGTTAAGAACAGCTGTTAGCTCTGCAGTACTCAGCGCTTCAAGATGAGGCGCAAGATTGGCTGAAACAAACGAGAAAAGAAGAGCCGATGCTGTATTGCAAGGGTAAATGGATACGAGCAGTCGCGCACACTCAGATGAATCTGTTTTGCGGATTATAGCCCCTGTAGTGCATTGACTGAGAAAAGCCCGAACATGATCACATTTTTGTCGATTATCATTAGATAAGTCAGTCATATCCAAAAGCTCGGGTTCCTGAAAAATAGGCCCGTATATACTGAACGTGTCCGGCCGCATAACAGAAAGCACCCTGAGAACGTCCCTAGTAAATAACTGCTTACAGAAATCTTCTCCCATAGCAGCTTCGAGAACATCGTCTTCTATCTGGAAATAATCTAACCGCAAAACTCCAAAGCAGAAGGCGTTTACTGCGTGATCAAATACATTTCTATTACTCAGAAAGAGGAACATATGCTTGATTATTAAGTGAGTTGAATTCAGAAGTAACCTCAGTAGCTCTTGTATGCGATCAAATGAGAGTTCCCCATCGTTCTCGAGTATATCGCAGGCTAGTAATATGCTACCTAGAGTGGATGCATGTTGGATGTGAAAATTTTTTCTAGCGA
Source organism: Varroa jacobsoni (assembly GCF_002532875.2). NCBI lineage: Eukaryota > Metazoa > Arthropoda > Arachnida > Mesostigmata > Varroidae > Varroa > Varroa jacobsoni. The sequence goes on along the minus strand of NW_019214411.1, from coordinate 153,135 downwards.
TTAACCATATATCGACTTCAGCTAATTCTTTAGCCAGCGGGTGATCTGATATTTGCGTAAGTCGCAATTTTGATGCCAAATCTACTATAGAATCGTCCTCCGCCTTGTGGTTCATAAAACTCGCTATTTGTATCAATTTCTTAACATAGAAACTAATTGCTTTAGGTGGAACCGAACTGCATTCTACCGAAGCGTCCAAGATATCTGCCACATACTTGACGAGATGACTGCACATCAACTCAGCCTGGCTAGACTTACTTAATGGCGGCAGATGTTTGACAAATAAAAGCATCTGATTGTAGATCTTTATAAGACCAACGTGTCGTTTCATGCCACTGCGAGCCTCGCTTTTGCATAGTTTAATAAGTAGGTCGCAGATATCACTAAACAAGTCGGGGTCCACGCCCGAGAATGATCCCTCAATTAGCTTTCTAAGCCCAAGAATTCCCTCCATAATACTTTGATTTAACTTTTCGAGGCAACTGGACGTGCCGTTTTGCTGAATTTCATTGTATAGGGTCGATGTAGTCTGGAGCAGTCGAATAAAACCTGAAGCGGAGTTAAAACAAAAAAAAATTATTAGAATCTTAATAAGATATCTAGATAAGCATTTGCGTATTTTTCAGTATTTTCGAAAATACGAGATAGAGAAAAACGTACACAGATTTTTTGCTTACGAGCTCCTGATCATATGCATGATGATCCATGCATGTGATCATCCTGATGCACATGCATGGATCCAGGATTTATATAGATATATATATATAATGTCCTTAAGCTGATGAGGAAGTACTATTTAGAGCAGACACACCTAAAGGAAAATTTCTTTAGAAAATTAAAAAAAATAGACTAATAGTAGATATTCGTTGTACAAATAATCGGTACGATCGGAAACCACGCGGTTGCCGTATCGTTCGATGAGACGATCGAACACCTTCATCAGTTAATCTGTTGGGTTTTACTGTCGTTAGTAAGCTCTGGATCAGGAAGCTGGTCCTCAGCTCGAGGCGTAGAGTGTCCAAGTTACCTCACGTGCCTCTATGCTTAGCAGGCAAATACGTTACAGTGCCTTATCACGGGGAAGAGCTCTGTTGACGAACTGTCTGAGCTAGTTTACTTACTCGAACATGCTTTCTGCTGGCTACTTTCACTTGGTTAGGCCATATAGTATTTGTCTGTATAATCTTACGGACACACGTGTCGGCATAGGATAGAATGCCTGATGGCGATATGGAGGCAAAACTCGACATAGAGGACACTTATATATAGAATTCAGCTATGACCCAAGCGTCCCGAACAACCTGGTCGCTTGATAATACTAACTTTTGATCTACTAAATCTACTGATTTCTATTGTAGGTACCTGTAGAAAGCTTCATGCAAAGAGCACTGTAAGTATACCAAATTATTTTGGGGGCCATCAGACAAAACCCATGGTAGAAGGAAACTGTAACTCAGAGCATTAATAGTCATTATAGCCGGATGAAAAATAGTTATTGTAGCTAGATTAAACAATGGCGTTTATTACATTTAGTTAACATGACATTTTAACTTGCCTTTAATTGCAAGCATCCTTGTCTGAACCGTTGCTCCGTTGACAACTCCGAAAGCCGCCAATGAACATTTTATAAGTTCCCGAAGCATATCGATACCGTCAGTTTGTTCAATTAGGTCGTCCGTGGACTTAACGCTGTTAACGATAATTGTCGATATTGCCTGGATTCCCGATGCTAGTGAATCTAGTATCTCGACATTGATTTTTTCAAGCGTCATACAACGTTCTTGCAGCGCCAAAAAATCATCTACAAGACTCCGGCTATTTCCCGCCGAAGATCCACCAGAACCGTGAAACATCTGTAACAAAAAAAGATATTTCTACTGTAAAATAATGTTTGAAATAAATCCTAGGATATTTTTGTCGAACTAAATCAATTTGTCACAATGTTATTTAAAATAAACAAAAAGAGAAACCACAAAGTAGGATGCACAAAAGCTATGTTACCCGTCATGTGTTTGACTACATGCTTTATACCAGTACATAGATCACAGTATGCGAATGAGTGACTGAATATTCATTAATGCAGAGGTGTTTAGGGAAAAACCAAAAGTGAAGGCAGGGCTAAAGGGCAAGCAGGATCAATATGCAATGTAGTCCACTTTTGACTACCCAGAAACCATTAGGTTGCCTCAAATTGATTTCTATCATAAACAAAATGCAGTAGACACGTATTTAGTTAAATAATCGTTGCTAAAATATATACATTACTCTAGCATTTGGAAGTTCAAAGTGCTTCTAATGGTAATCACAGTTAAGAGAAGTGATTCCTGGCGTATTATACATAATAACAACGCAGAAGGTCATCATCGTTGAATTTCTTCATTAATTTGGCCCACCCTCAACTGTTTCCTGTGCATGATAGTCAAGGAGTCGACATGTAATCTAAACATCGAATGAGTTCATCCTCTCAGACACAGCATGAGACCGAATGTTTACAGCCACTCCCTAGAAGAAGGCGGTTAAATCATTTGACTCAAATGCCTTCTACAGAACTATCAAATATTGAAGTATCAGATCTCGTTAAAAGCATACAAAGTGCCCCCAAACAAACTAGATCAGCTCAGTTCACCCGTAAAGCCCCCGGTACAGGAACGTGCTCAGAGCCAAGGTGCGCTTTTAGAGAATACGTCCACCAAAAAGTATCACCCTCATCTGATCAAAATCACTGTACAGAATTCAGAGGTATCAGCGGTAGTTCACAAAGAAAAGAGTAAACACATCAGAAAGAAACACCTACAAAAACTCACGACGGCTTGCATTTCAAAAGTGGTGGAAGAATACAATGAAGACGAGCACTGCTGGCTACTCCCTTTTCAACAGGAGGAACTTTGCGCAGAATAAGTTTTTTCTCGTGTGGCGCCGGTTCAGACTTGTGCTAGTTATCTACCTATAGGTACACGCTTTCTTGTAAAACCATATATCTATTTATATAGAATCGATTTTCCCGCTATTGTAAAAGAAGCATTAATTTATAGGCATTATAACGCTTATTTCTCATAAACTAGAGTCTGTCAACCATTCAGTTTGTAGCACATTTATTGCATTTTTTACTATTGCAAACAGCAGTAAAAGAGAAATCAACTTAACCACTAATATCTCAAATTTTCTTTCTGTGTATAATCTGTATCAGCCCTTCACAATATTTAGCGCCCCGGATAGCATTTCCAGCGCCGCAATTCAAAGCGATAGCCGTAGTTGAAGGGGAATTCAAAACGATTCAACTGGCAGACTACAGAGGGAAGTATGTGATGCTGTTTTTCTATCCATTAGACTTTACCCTTGTGTGTACACTACTGAGGTTTTGGCCTTTTCCGAAGTAGCTGATGAGAGATTGAGTGTGAGGTTATTGTTTACTCGTGTGGCTCTCAGTTTTGCCATCTAGCTTTTACGAACACACTCAAAAAGAGGATGGCCATTTCAGAATTTAACTTTAATGCTCGTGACTTAACTACAACAAGCAAAGGACAGCATTTATATACATAGAAACTATTGAAGGATTCTACAGTACAGACCATGCATAGACATTTGATTGATATCCCTGCACTAAACTTAACCGCAATATAAATGTATAGCAGGTCGAATTGTTAAGCACTCTAGCTTAAGCGTAACACTGATGCAAGCTAATCTAAATATCTATTTAGATTTCTTAGTATCGGTTTAGGTTTTTATCGGTTTAGGTCTTAGTATCACTCTTAGGTTTATAGATATAAACCTAAGAGTGATACTAAGAAAGACTAGCTAAAAAATAGGGTGAAATCCTTAAGTTAGATTTTAGAGCTCATTACAGCGACCGAAGTTCCTAAAAGTAATTTTGTTATTAAAGAGCAGTAGTGATATAAACCTGTGATTAGATTATTATGTCATAGAAAATCTCTTCTTGGAGATCTGTACTAAAGTATGAAAAAAGCACATAACGGCTAAGAAAGAAATTTTGGATACTTTTAAAGGCTATCATAATTAAATATAATAGCTCCGTTTTGCATCGCTATCTCAATTATAAGGCGGCTTCTGAAAAATATAAAGTACTCTCTTTGTCTCTCCTGCGGTAAACGAGGATCACCCAAATGTACGTCTTCGAGACCCATGTTGGATCAATTTTTTTTCTACTCTTTCTCTAAATCTTTATCTATGTTTTTGAACATTTGTTTGTTGATTTGCTTTGGGGAAACTCTTGAAGAGAAACTGTATATACAGTTCTAACGTATATTTTTACATTTAAACGATGAGCAAATAATGATGCTATTTTAGAGGATCTCAACGGGCGCTTCATCCTGACAAAATTCTAATGTTGATAAAGACTAATTTCTGTTTATCGTATCCCCAATCATATTTTGAAGAAAGAGCTATAAATAACAAGAACGCTTGCTAAAGTTATATGGTAACGGTAGGCTTTATTCCGAATAAACGAGATTACTAAAATAATTATATAGATCACTCTGCTAGTGTTTTGGTATTGAAGGCTACGGCCCAATTTTAAGAAAGCAAAGCTTGTTTAAGGCAGACTGGCAGCCATTGACATCCCACTAGTAGCAGATATTACTAAAGACATCGCACATAAATACGGTACATTCAAAGATGACGACAGTATCGCATTTCGGGGTCTTTTCATCATCGACCAAAGACAAAGGTTGCGCCAGAAAGCAATTAATGATTTACCTGTCGAAAGATCTATAGAGGAGACTATTCTGGTGCAGGCATTTCAATTCACCGATGCTCATGGTGAAGGTAATTTGAATTTGAACAAATTGAAATCTTTGAGTATATGATAGTACAATATTTTGTAAAAGGAAAATAAATCAAACTGAATTTGCCATATCTCCTATCCAATTAGACCTCATAAAGTGGTTTCGACAACACATCAAAGACGGGCCTAGACTGCACATGTATCAGTTCGATTCTGCGGGCATATCCTTTTGTTAGTATAAACTATTACCTGCCAACAGGCTAGTAATAGTTTCCATTATTGGCACTCTGCAGGACTCATAGTATTACCGAAAACCTATTATAAAATAGGCTAGTAATTACGCTAGTATTCATACCAATTAGGGAGAAATGCTAATTTGACTTTTTCCGTTGTTTTCGCTTAAAAAAATAACTCAGTGTCATTTACTCGTACTGTTCAACCTGTTATTTGCAGTTGAAACATTGAGTGAGTACATTAAAATCCGAAATATGCAAACTGGCCAAGGAATCCTTAAGGCCCGTTGCTGCACGACGACACTTCCAGGCAGCTTTGCAGACATTAAACATTTAATCTAATAATGACACTATGACAAATAGCTAAAAAACTGCAGAACGACCCTTTTTTAGGGTTGTAACTCTGAACTATTTTCGGTTTCAGTTTGCCCAGCTGGGTGACGTCCTGGAAAGGACAGAATAAAGCTAGAGATAACAAATGAAACAGGAATTATTTGAAAAATATAGTGCTGAAAAGGAAGAAAGCTGCTGCACTGGCCGAAAATCCAGCCTAAGCCAGGCAGCAGGGCACATCTTCGATCAGCCAAGAGGAACAATTCAATACTGAGGACGAAAGTGAGGAAGCACAAGGAGCACAAGCGGACAGCAACTCAACGAGCACACGGCATGACAATACGGCACAAACCGAAATGCTTGATGGCACACATGAGGGCCCAAAGAATTGCAATAGAAGCAACGCTACTGGGAAATTAGCGGCTACAGCACAGAAAAGCGAAACAAAGAGCAAACCACGAGACCATGTTGAAAACATGTTAAGAGTAGGAGTTATTATCTACATCTCTTTTAAGCCAGAAAAAATATTTCGTAAAATGTATATAAGTGCTCATACTAAATGGAGCACTGTACTTTAAGATATTCCGTTGAAAACGTTGCTTGTTCTCTCAAAATGATACGTTTTATCGACTAAAAAAGTTTTAATAATATTGGTTATTTATTTAGTGTATAGATTCATTACGTATTGTAATTCGGCATTTCAGCAAATTGCTTCACCAAGTAAAGTACTTCTTCTTGAAGAAGTTGCTGAGGAATCTGAATAACATATTTCGTGAGGAGTGAAAGTTACAACATCAAGCTCTGATGTGCCGAAGAATAGCAAACATATTCAGCACTTCATAGTTCTCAGTCGGCATACCTAACTACAGATGGCCACCACTAATTAAATAAAACAATATAAAAGCTAGAGAAAAAGTGTAAAGATCGGGCAACAGCACAAACATCTGCAAATGATTGACACTATACAACACCAGCCCAATGTACCTAAACCTAGAAGATAGCCCACAGTCGGTTATCGGTATATGTACAATAATTATTGTCAATCATAGCCATGTAGCAGCGTTATATGCATTTCATTATAATGTCCTAGTATTACTTACTGTCCTAGTACTGCTTACTTGAGCCGAAGGCCTAAACAACCTATCTCCTAGTCCAAATAAGAGACCAGAAAAAGTTGGTCTCATAAATCGCGATGACGACACGTAGATATTGCACAATAATTTATTGATACAAAAAATTATAAATTTAATTTTTCGGAACGATTTACATTTCCTATATACTGTCTTACTGTGGTATCTGTATCCATTCATAATACAGACACCGCACACATGATGCAAATCACTCTTGGTGCAGTACTGTGAACCACTTTTAAAGCTGATTGGCTGATTCGATAGCCTACATTCGCACTCATTGATTGACTCAGCTTAGGCAAAATAATAAAAAAAAACTGACTAACATTGTACATTCGTGATACGAATTGGGCACCAAGGCTAAAGGCAGCGTACTGTAGTTTCACATGGAACATACTCCAAATATTTAACCACAAAAAATGCAAGTTTAAAGGGTTATTACACTGTGCTATATTAAGTGATATTCAGTTTCATCTAAGGAATAGCTCTCTTTATTGGATCTAATAGGTGTATTCGAGATGCCTTTACGTAGCCAGTGCGCACTCAACTATGATGGCTTTTACGTTAAGGCCAAAGTCCGTATAGAAGTTACTTGCCAGAATTCACTAAAGGCTCCTGGCATACCAACTACTTTTTGAAGAAGGTCACGTATAATTACAAAGTTTTGTCTATGTACACACATCTTGCCGAGTTTTAACCACAGTACATTTTTCGCGTTTAATATTCATAATTTATGGTTAACCGGTTAGAAATTACGTGTATCAATATCCCTCTTTTGAAATGATAACGAAAATTTGTACCAAATGGCGCTTACCTTAGAGTGAGGAATCAAATTCCTGCTACCGTGGAACTTTTCTAATCAAGAGTGATGTTTAGATCTTAATAAATTATTTAAGAATTTCAACGAAACTTTGAGTTTAAAAAATTATATAGAGTTACGAGAGTTTTCACTCGTATTCTTTCTTTCCACGCCTCTGCCAATCCCGCCATTTTTAAAGTTTCGCGGTCAAGCTCAAGCACTTAATTTTTCAAAAGATATTAACGATAAATGACCATAATTTTTTTGCAGGATGTCACTCCAAGGAAAATATCTCGTGGCTCAGATATTTAGCTTATAGTTAACATTACTTTCAAACATTTGTTAAGCTTAATTCATTCCAGCATATCCTCGCCGCTTCCCTCAACGCATGCGTTGGGACTGACGGCTCGTAACCTTGACGCAACTCGGCTGGCACATCATTTAATTGCCGGCTAGTACGCATCGAAGGCAGACGGCGTTAAGGAAATCCCTCCTTGCAAACCGGAAATTTTTCACTAGGTACGTATTATTCTTCATTTTTATGATTTTACGGCAGGTAAACCACACAGTCGAACGACTCTAAGATACTCGTTTTTGGTTAGAGCTTCCCGTGACTCCAATGTTTTTCTCAGCTGTTAAAGTAAATCTAAGCAGGTGATACGAAGATTAGCTTGCTGTCTGCAATATCCTCTTAGCAAACCAAGCCGCGGAAACTAACATTTAATGGATTTACAGTGACATAAAATGGAAAATCTGCTGAACTGCCAAAACAATCCCCTCTACCTACCTACAGAACACATGATCTTAGGGTAAATAATTTCCTTAAATGGTAGATGAGACAAAGTAACAAAGATGCAAAAGTTAACGGGGAAACCAATGAATTAATTTATCGCTTGTTGCCGTCATTGTTGTCGGTCATTGTGGCGTTGCGAGTTGACGAAGCATGACGGAGTCAACACTATCGTTTGAAAACCACTTAGGAGCTACAGAGATCCGCAGAGCCGCAGTTGCGCATTTAGCTAAATCTAATCAATGTATAGGATAACAGATCATAAACACGTGCTCTGAATTCGGTGATTTAGTGTGTTTCTAATGGCTTCTGAATTAATTTATCGCTTGTCACCGTCATTATGGCGTTGCTAGTTGACGAAGCATGACGAAGTCGACACTATCGTTTGAAAACCAGTTAGCAGCTACATAGAGCCGCAGTTGCACATTCAGCTAAATCTAATCAATGTATATGATAATAGATCATAAACACGTGCTTTGAATTGGTGGTTTAGTGTGTTTCTAATGGCATTTATACTCCGTTCTTATATCATAGTCTAGACCATTCTGCGATCTAGTAGAACTCTAATCAATGAACATATCGTATTAAACAAATTTTCACAGAATATCTTCCGACTTACGATGACAAAATTCAGTTCACAGATTCGTGTTTGTTTCTTTGTCATTTTGTTAAAACATTTATTGAATATTATCTTAGGTAAGCTTGTCGTCGTCGCTGAGAAATTAGCGTAGGAGGTAATGATAAGTCAGACCTCCTCAGAGGCTCTCAAACATGTTTCTGCTAAACGAAGTCAACCGTTCAAAACGAAAAATTGTCCCGATAATTGATGACAAATTGCCCCTGCATGTGGGGGATGTTTTTTCTTATTACCAATAATAGGCCATGTGAAGAAATTTTTGGCGTCGATATGGGCTTTTGTCGCGCAAAACCCGCGCCAGTTTCGTTTTGATTTTATGCTATCGATGAGCTCGTTACTCGGCTCAAAAAATGTATACAGAATTGTGGCACAATTTGTTCGTTTGGTTTTATTAGTATGCTTGTAGTGAATTCGGATAATTTGAGCTACAAGAGTATCCGAAAGATAACACGAACTGCTGAAGAAGAAAGTTAAGCGGTTGTACCCGAAAAATGATAGACTTGTCCACTAATTCTTCATATTGTATCACCACTAATTTAGCGGGGTGATCATCATCATCATCAACAATATTTTCAATAAAAAAAATCTGTGGCTACCTTTCATACGATGAAACTCTCCAAATAGGGATTGCGAAGCACTGTTCTTAACTAATTTACCGCTTATTATAGTTAACTGTCTCCCTTATTACTCCATTATAAAAATTAATCATTATCGTACAACGTTGAAAATTTAGTCAGATTACCTTACTTTTTGTACTTGTGGTTTTAATATACACTGCGTTATAAGCTTGCTGCTCACACAACCCGTCACAAAAATGAGTGGTTAGTATTTTTACAGCGGGCGATGGCTTTTGGGTGACGTGTATGTTTTTGACTGTTCCGGCGGCTAAAGAAATTCATAAATTTTGTCCTCGCTGTTTAACTGTCTTTACCGTTTAAGAGCGACACTTTAGGATCATTAATTAGTCAATTAGTGGTAGAAAATAGCGCAGGTCGATAATGATCGATGTCTTGTCTATATTTAGGTCATTGGCTATCTCTTTACGAGAGTTTCCCAATGACTACCTCGAGTTTACCGTCGAGCTGTAAGTAAGTCTTGAGCACACAACTGGCGCAATGACATATGTAGAAACTAAGCGTAACATTTTACATTTAGTTCCTTTGGGATGCTAGAAATGATAGGGATAAAGGGATAAATATAGGTTGGTTGTTGAACACTAAAGTTGGTTTTATTTGTTAAGTTTACTATATTTGTGCAAAGTTGCTTAAAAAAACAATAAAATAATTCTTCACAAATATTTAATTGTTGCATCATTAAGGCAATTGTTTATTAGGGAGACTAAAGATGATAATAACTGAATGAAACTTGCAATTACAACTCGCCTCTAAAGAGCGCTTCAACTGCTAGAAAGCAAAGCCATCATTTCGAAAGTCCATCGGTAAATGAATCCATGTTATCGGAATATATATCGAAGGCTCTGAGCCGTGACTTTGATGTCTCAGCGGTCGAAAGAGTGACGAAGCCAATATGTGTGCTACACTAGGGCGCAGAAATGTTACGTAGGGGAAGTTGTTTAGGTATACTATAAAAAATGTATCAAAGAACATTAACCATTATTATCGATACTCGACACTACGATATCGAGGCAATTTCTTATTTGTTTGCAAAAATTGGACTCAAATGTCAATCAAATGTCTTGCTAATGCTTATTGTTTTGAGTACACTATTCTAAAATTGGACTCAAATGTCAATCAAATGTCTTGCTAATGCTTATTGTTTTGAGTACACTATTCTAAACACGATATAAATCGTTCTTCTTACTGGATTAGTGCTAGCATTCGCATTATGGTGATGGCTATCAGTGGCACCAGTGATTAGCGGAAGCTGTACGTAATGTTGTATTCCCATGAGGCACTGCCTGGAATACGGTCATGTTTGACAATCATTCTAATGACACCAACTGATTCTCCTGTGTTTGTGGTTGAGTCTGTAAAAGCGCTTGCGGTTACAGTGTAGTTTTTATCTGAATGAGTCATAGATCAGTATTGATAACCATTTACATGTTTGCATGGGGTACAGAAACATCTTGTCTCTCACATGTTAATATAATTCTAGAGTTTGGCGACCCTGTTTAAAAAACAGGTTTCTGCTTTGGACATGTGAAGTGCCTGTTTGTTCGCGGCTCAGATCTGGGTATTGATGACTCTAGCCTTGAGAAAAACTCACTTTAAAATAAATGAACGGAAGTGATGCGAACAGAGTCAGAATAAACCGTAAGCGTATCTTAAGGATGAGTAAGAATAAGTGTCAAATAATTATTAATAATCTATAAATTATATATGCTGATAAAATATTTCGTAGCGTTTCTTGGTTTTCTCGACTAAAAAGAGACTGTTACAAACTCATGATGATCCATCATGGCCAGTGCAGGTGCCGTCCAGTATGTTACCTAGTAGCTACAATTATGAACCTATCAAGCAAGCTACGTAGAAATTTTGTAGAATTAATAAAATTCTACAAAATTTCTACCTTTAATAAAAAGGTATCTCCTCAGCTGTACTTTGTAGGATGTCTGCGTGTGGTTTTTCTGTGTGAAACTGCATTGCTTCCTAATGACGGAACGTATCACGACATTGTCCGTAGAGAAGTATTTTCAATTTGTTGCGAAAGAAAAGGCACTTAGAAGTGCGGTGAAATGACTATTTACCATCATATGTAAGAATTTTCAAGCTATTAAGTACAGTTCAGATATCGATTTGATCTCCTCAGTTCATGGAGGATCTTAGGTGATTCGAGACGTAGCGCAGCGACTATTGCTACTCTTATCTGTTCGATGACAGCCGCGTTGTCGTGGCTACAAAGAATTTTGAATTGCAGTTCAATGACCTTCGGACAATAGCGACTATACATATCACAAAGATCTCACGAAAAGCAACGGATAGAATCGTACCAGAAAAGCAATCGCAAAGACAAATTGCTAACTCGGTTAGTTTAGTGAAACGTATCAGAGGGTTGCAAAGCTCGGGAGTCACTGTTATCCATAAAGATGCTTCCATAAAGACGTTGTATGTATCGAACTGAGTCTTTTTAGCTATTGTGACCAGGCGAAAAACTTTGCAATTGTTTAGAATGCCCAAAACAATTCCTTCTGGCTCTGTTAGATGAATCGCATTTTGAGATTTTGGTTAGTAACAAGTCTTTAAATGTTTAGGCAAATCTCGTACAATCCCTGCAGAACAAACATCCAAGTCAAATAGTGGTGCGATTTCCGTTCGTGGTGCAGAAGCCGTGCATTTAGTCAAATGATTATACAGTGATGTAAGTAAGAAAAATGCTGTCCTAGATACGAGGATGGTTACCGAATAAGGTTTTGTATGAGACATACCTTTCCATATGTCAAAGGGTCTCTGAGCTGCTTATCGCTAATGAAACTGAGGTTCTGCCATAATTTGAAAATGCGCTCGACTTGGATTTTATCAATAACGTGTGAGATTCAGCAGTTTATAGTACTACTACTGTGGGCTCAAAACCCATGCGTGACGGAGATAATGCGACAATGCATACGAAGCATGCCCAAACAAATTGCAGCAGTGATCATAGCCAGATGTGGAAGAACGAATACAAGCCTTAGCAGGTGGTTTGCAGATCGAAAATGCTTTCGTAGCGACAGTGTCGTCGAGTGTTAATATTAAAAAGCAGACGAGGGACCATCTTCAATCAAATTTCTGGTGGCCTTATTTGAATGACTAATAGCTGTAGATTCTGCACAATTTTTGATTGGAGTTGGATACTATAAATGTGTTACATAGTTTAGTCATCCTCAGAGCTGTGTCACAAAATACTGCGCATACAGAATTTTGTTAAAGATATTAAAATCTTTTTATCGTTATACGCATCCGTTTACAGATATATAGAGATGGCGCCGAAAATCGCTCATCCCGCTCCTGACTTTAAGGGCGTCGCAGTCGTCGACGGAAAATTTAAAACAATTCAACTCTCTGACTATGTAGGAAAATACGTGGTGTTGTTCTTCTACCCACTGGACTTCACTTTCGTTTGCCCAACCGAAATAGTTGCTTTCTCTGAAGCTGCAGCACGCTTCAAGGTATTTGACCTTTTGTGCCATCATTCTGACGCATATCGTAGTATATTTGAGTGGCACAAATGAAAAAAATTGTAGAGACATTAGGTTTATAACTGCACACTATCTTCCAACAATTTTCAGGAAATCGACTGCCAGGTGATAGGTTGCTCCACTGATTCGCACTTCTCTCACCTGGCGTGGATCAACACTCCTCGCAATGAAGGTAAAATTATTATTATTAGCGGAATGTGCTGTAATATTATTTTAAATCATATTTTATGGCGAATTGATCAAGTGGTTCGCCGGAAGCCCAATTCTTAATGGTTGTATTAAGTCAGCTAGGCATTTCTGCTTCATTACATGTTACTTAGAGCCATCTAGCGTAAGCATTTGTCTCTGGTTTTACTATATTTGTGCTAGGTTACGCTACCTTATGTGTTTTACTACATCTGTGCGAAGTTACGCTACCTCATTAATTTGAGATGGTAGCTAATTTTCAGCTTATTCTAGTATTCAGCGACCGTTCGATTATTCATTTAATTTTGTGACACTTTTTCCATGTACTATAAATAGTATCTGACAGTCACGTGACGTAAACTACGCTAATTCCATGTTTCAAATACATTTCGCAGGCGGTTTAGGTAGCATGAACATTCCGCTACTGGCCGATAAAAGCATGGAGATTGCGAAAGCATACGATGTTCTCAAAGACAACGATGGCATTACGTTCCGTGGATTGTACATCATAGACGGGAAAGGAATATTGCGTCAAATCACCGTGAACGATCTCCCGGTGGGCCGCGCCGTTGAGGAAGTACTGCGGCTGGTTCAAGCTTTCCAGCTCACCGATAAGCATGGAGAGGGTAAGGCCCACGATAAGATTCGACAACAACCAGATAAGGAGATGATAGCCGATGATACCTATGATGACAGTGCCCGTCGGCAATCAGCTCTGAAGAGACCTCACAGTCCACAAACCCTCGGTCAGCACCACCCCGACTCCAAAATACCTCGAGTATGAATCCTCCCCTCTCCCTTCCCGATCAACCCACCATAACGTGTCCTTCAGTAATGACAAAACGTCCATGGTGCATGACCTCTGAACTGACGAAGCTAGAATATTAATAAAACCAAATAGGGGAAACGTGGCAACAGCATGATGGCCTTATCTGAAGACGAACTCTTCAGCTGGTCTAGCATAATTTTATAACAGACTTAGTCGTGTTCTGGTCAATGAAGAGTTGTCGTAAGAATTGACCAAATATTGATGAGACATTAGTTGCAAAAAGCTGGATAAAAATAACTTAACGAGCTAATAATGTTAGGTGCTTTATCAATTCAAAAGAAACCTTAAGGAGGTAAGTACATTTAACAAAATCGCTGACCTGTGTATATTTTGTTTCAGTGTGTCCTGCCAACTGGAGACCAGGATCTGCAACGATGAAGCCAGATACCGAAGGCAGTAAGGCTTACTTTGCCAGTCAGGCTTAAAACACAAACAGAAAAATTGGTTCGCTTTACCAGGTTCTTGTTCTATGTAGATCGAGCATATACTACCAACCTATAATGATTGAATGTGCACTTGATTTATCCATTTATTATAATATCACAAAAGATTTCAATAAAGCAACCAAGAAATCTTATAGAATGTTTTACGGACAAATGCTTTTTTACCGCATCGCTCCTCAATGATAGGGGACGTTCTCCCCGTATTTACCGATCAAAATATTTTCTCTTTTCTTTCTGTGATTTCGCTTCCTAGACGTAGGCCGTCATATATTGCACTACAAAAGAACATTTCTAAATACCGTGATTTTTGGAGGCGCTAGTAATATTCTATTGAAATAGTTTCTGCTTGATTTTAATGAGCAAATACTCTCATCGAATGCTCCACGTACATTTGCAGGCTTAATCTTTTTAACAAATATCAAAATTAAAAATATTGCCGATAAATTTCGTTATTTCGATATATATATATATATATATATATATATATATATATATATAGCAAAATTATCGAACGGATCTGAACCTCTGAACACATGTACGGATAAAACAGGTGACGATGGCAATATCTATTTTTAGAAAACTGAAATATTAATTCCATGCAAAATACGTTGCTGCTTAGGTTTAATAGAACTTTCGTGTATATTATCACTGGGGTTCATTACTGTTTTTACGCTTTTCTCCTAGGATTAATTAAGAATTAAGCGTAACACAAGTACATAAAGATAATGCCTTAGTCGTGAGAATCATATTATGATTTCTGGTTTGCATAAATTTAAAATTTTGTTAAGTGATGAATGACTGGCATTGAAAGCAACGACCCGCTGAAACAATGTAATATTACCTAAATCAGCCCACTAGTAAAATTGAGTCTTATTTCTAGTTACAAAGGTATACATGTTAAAATTAATGTGGGAACTTTTGAATAGGATCCAGAATTTGTTGTTATTTATTGAATATTATTGTTTTTCCAGATTTTGTTGTATTGTATTAGGTGCTTTTTCTCTTTGTAAAGCGTACAACTAGAATGGTGAGCACGGTGTTTTGAAGTAGCTTAGCTTGTCCTCACCAACGACATTAGCATACAAAATCTTCAGTAAGGGCAATTAATTTCAGGTTACGGATGTAATTTAATCGTATTAGTGCCCTTTTATTCCGGCAAAGCACCTGTGCGTAGCGAAAGTTGAAGTTAGTTATACGATAGATTTAGGTAACTTGAATAAATCTCGGTTTAGTTGTATTTATAGAAACATATAGCGTGTTGCAATGGTCATTTTTTAGCAGGAGCTGACATTTAAATATTAATCCGAGTTTAGTCAAAAACATTTTGAGTTGTAATTTTTTGTACTGTCTTAATATACAGACGTCGTACAACAATATTTTTTATTCTATAATGCAAGTAAAGAGAGAAGCCTAACCTGACACACGTGCCACACCTGAACGGTTGGTATTAAGCGGAGATTTCAACAAAACATAACACCTATTGTCGCAAATAGTAATAAATGCATGATTTATTAATAAATATATTATAGATTTTGTAAGCAACTAACAGCGTTCGCAATCGTAAATTATCGTCATTCGTCAGCGGTTTCATATAATTGAGGTTTATGTAAAATACAGACTCATTATGTCATTAATAATAATATCTACTTGTCTATATGTTATCGCTAATTGTTGGCAGTTAAAACGTCGCTTTATTGTATTTTTTTATATCGACCATAAGGTGGTGAATGTTTATGAGCTCGGAGCGAACTGGTAGAGAGCACAAGGGTGGCTGCGAAATTACTTTATTAAAACGGTGATAGTATTGCAATAGCTGTTTAAGGGCCTCTTGTAGAATACTTGTGCCACATTTGAAATTTGTAAATGTCTTCATGATATCACCATTCATGTCGTCTATAGCCTTCTTCCAACCAGAGTTGAAATTCCGTACGAGCGTAGCTACTTTATGTGATTCCTTCTCGAGTTCATTGATTTGACCTGCAAATTATTATACACATTAGGTTACAGCATAAGCAGCAACCGTATTCTTGCCTAACAAAAAAGTGCTGCTCAAAAGCGACAAATTTACCGTCAAGAAGTAAAAAGGGACAATTCAAAACCACAAAAAAAAGATCAGCTTCCATTCAAACGGGGTAATGTTTGCACGCACGCATACACACGCTTATATGTACATAGACACAATTGGTATATGGTGATTTGCACTCATTTACGCGACGATTACGCTTACCTGGATGACCTTACAGGAACGTTTACATAAAATGCGTTTTCCAAAACAAAGGCTAAGCACGAAAAATGGCCTTATTTTACTGTTTCTATAGAACAACACATCTACTCTATGTATCACGTATTCACTATTACTCTTTATGATCTTCTTCAATATGCCGAATAATTTATTCTTCTCGCCAGAAATATTTGGGGCTGGTGTTGAAGTCGCCCACTCAGGGCTTGAGACTCCTCTTTGCTGTTTACCGTTAATTTCCTTGGGATCGAAAGGTAGCCTGCAGGTACGAGGTCTGGAAGATCTGATGGGTGGAAACAAACGTCCCACTCAAGCTTTTGTAAAGCGGCTTTACGCTCTTTGTTATGTAAGGCTTTGTTCCTATGATGGCGCAGTGATAACCTGCTCGTCCATGAAACTCAAAGGGGTGGACAAAGGGGTCAAAGGGAAACAAAGGGTGGACTAGGTTTAAAATTAGACGTAAATACGCCTCGATTTGTACTGAAACCCAGCTGTCTGAAATAAGGTTTAACGCGTAAAGCGTGAAAGTTCAACATAAAACTCGGGAACATTTAACCATGTGAGGCCTAACACTGTCCTGGCGAAGAATGGCTTTGCGTCGCCTATCGGGTTTTTTTCTGTTGGATCTGTTTGTTTATTGTTTTTTTTGTTTATTCGACGTAACTGGGTTATATACACATTCTTGTTGATCATCTTGTTCTCCTGAATCATCTCCTAGCACATAGAACCTTTCCAGCTTTACAAAACGCAAATCATGGCCTTCCTTCGATTTGGCTTAACTCGAGGCTTTGCTAAATTTACATTTCTATCCATTTCTTTCTACGCTTTATACCGACGTAAAGACATACTTCTCATCACCCATAATAACTTTGTGCATACACCTGTAATTGTAGCTGTGTGTTGCAAGGAGGTAGACGAGGTATAGACAATTAATGAAAGACCTATTTCCTTATTCGCTTTATCCAACTCACAGAACGGTCAGACATTCAATTTATGATAAAACGGTCATATTTTCAAATTGCTGGCGTTCGTAACCTATTTTCTCAGTCAAGTGACAAGATGTTCGGTTGGCCAGCCGGAGCAAGCTACACCATCAGCTCTAAGATCGCATTTTTGATTTTAGCAAACATCTTTAAGCAGTCCTTATCCTACAAAGCACGTATATTCCAGGCTGTTTCGATACCTTTGACGAAAAAAGTAGGGTACGTGTCGAAAAAAGCCTCCCTTTTTGAAATCTGAATGCGCCATAATATGCTGTCCACTATAAAATTACAACGGGCTTATAGAAAGAAGAGGGGAAAAGAACATTTGCGTATCGTATATTAGTTATATATATATAATAGACACGTAAATAGAAACGGAAAATAATGAAAAAGGAACTATCACTTATGTTTCAATTTAACAGAAGTAATGAACAGAAATAATGGCAAATAATACACATGATGATAAAGATGATTATAGCAAAAGCTAGCAATTGACAAGGTTTCCACTTGGAAAATGTATAACAAAGGCGTTATTATCTAAAATGTTCATATATAAAATTCATAAACAATACGACGGATAAAACGATTGCAGTTAAAATTTAATTATTATTTATCACTATTATTATTATTATTTAATCAAATTATCTCTTCGATGCCTCAGTGAATATAAATAATTGTAAGACCCGTGTCATGGTAAAGCTCATCCGGGTTACTTTAGCTGACCACTAACTCCTATAAACGCTCCAAATTGAACGCAAGAGATACTGATTACATCAATGAGATTCTAAACGAGGTTTGCAAATGCCAATGTTTACAGTTCTCCCTATCCGAAAGTATAACATCCCCACCAGTGCACAAAACTTTGTCAAAGCCAGTATCCATTTGCTTCAACAACTAGAGGCAAATCAATTTAAAAAAGGCCTTACGGTATTCTCTGACGAACGAGAGCAATGCATCTAACTCCAAAAGAGGTTGCGTTTGTATAAAAGCAGAATAGAGAAAAAGTGAGACAGACATTCAAGCACTTCCTGCAGGATTGTATATATATATATATATATAACAAGAGTACAGAATTATCTAAGCTTAAGAGTTAAATAGTCTCTATGCCTTTTAAAATTTTGACTTCGGTCCAGCGAGACAGTTAAACGACTCACTAAAAGTCAAATAAAAGGTTCTTCATGAATCTTGCAAGTCACTTTATACGCTGCAATCTATAATAATTAATAAATAAGAACTTTACGAACGTAATAATATATAATGTTAATGGTTTCTTCACGTTAAATTTGCAGGTGAAGGTGTTTAACAACATACCCTTTTCAACGTAGTACTCGGATTCTTTAATGAATGTCATCATTCCTCCAAAATGTACGGTCAATATCTGCTCGACGTATTCGCTTTGACGTGCCGTTAGTAGTGTCCTAAAGTTTGTTGTCTCTTTTGAATCTTCGTGCGTTCTTTGTTGAAGTACGCCAAGCATCATATCATAATTGTTGATGAGAAAAATTAGTTGATCTTTTCTGCCGTTGAACTCAGCTGCCATACGCAAGACAAAATTCTCTACCTCGATTTGAAGCTGGCCAAGAAGCTGAGTAACTCGCTCGTCTGGATGGTTTTCATTTATTGAGACGATCGCAGCGGAGAACTCGGCATAGCGTCGCGTAATATAATGTGGCCTATTGTCTATGCTGCCTAACTTTGAAGGATCGCAGTCTCGAATCGATGCTATATTCATTCGTAAAATTGTTTCAAATCGGGGAAAAATTATTTTTACCAGTAAATCCCAATAACGATCCATAACAGGAACGTTTCGAGAATGCATGACAACTTTAAGTTTACGGATGATATGAATGCAAAGAAAAAGGGCAATCGAGTCGAAACACTCCGCCACGAAGCTTTCTGTATGCTTTGCAAATAATGACATGCTTTTTTCAAGGATATTGTCGAACATATCGACGGCTCCCTGCTTTGTTAGCAAAAAGAATTCCGAAACAAACAGATATTCTCGCGCAGCGTTATCACATAAAGCATACTGCGTTGACCGAAAAAGCTGCTCAAATGGATAATGTTTTTCACTCTTTGCTGAAGCATGCGGTACAATTACAGGTGCTTCTAAATCTGCCCCCAGGACGGCGTTGCGACTACCGAGCGTGAAGATCGTCGATCGGTTCTTAAGTGAGGGCTTATTGAATAAACCCCATTTTGGAGTGTCATCGACGCCCATCAGATCATCTTTATCTGGCACATCTTCGAACTGTAATTTCATTAACCGAGTTTGATATGCCTTGAAATACGATAAATACACCTTACTAATGGTGTCAACGTACTCTTCACGTATTTCTTTCGCAACTTCCCGCTCATGAGTTGCCAAGAACTGGAAAAAGAGCCTGTGCTTTAACATGGTGTTTTGCGCCAACTGGAAGTTAGCATTCGCCTTACGAAACGAAAACACTTTTTGTAACAGCCATTCCCGGATCTTTGTCACGGCATGAACTTTGAGCTGAAATAAGCAGAAAACAACTCCCTATTACTTTTAGTTATATATGCGTTTATTGGTATCTTTTTTCAGAAATTTTTAAGGTCACACCTTTTGCCCGAAACAATATGAAAATCCATCTATGTATGAAGCTATTTTTTTAAAGTCATTTGATTTTGTATTCAAATACAACACAATGTCTTTTAAAGCTTTATAACCGCCTTTAATAGAATGTAATCCAGCTTCTAACTGCACACTGTGTCGTTTTATGATATTTTCAATTGCATAGATTTTTCCCATATCAGTAATATCGATATATCAAGAGTTACCTTATCGAGGATATCTTTTACATCCTGACAAGACGAAGCCTCCTTGAAGCTCTGCACCTTTACGAATGAAATCTTCTGGTCGAGTAAGGCAAGCTGGGTAAGGAAATCCTCATCTATAACGGGGCAATCGAGAATGACGTTTATCGTTGCCTCAGGTACGATAAAATCGTCCACGAACTGACTAAGTTCTCCCCGTACCGCCTGTCGATTCTTTAGCTGGAGGTTCATCGCGACAGATTGACGTTGAAGGCTCTGAATTTCTGATGATATAGAGCCAAGATCGTTCTGAAAAGTTAAGTAGTAGCCTGTTCATAATAATGAACAAAAGATCCGATCTTTTTTAACATAAAAAGTGAAACCTACAATAACCAAGGACGCCGAATTTTTAGTAAGGACTTATTTGAGATATGCATACTGTTTACCGTATTTGTGATTAACTGTTAGGCCTACTGCATCTGTGTTTTAATTAATATCCGATTAGATAAGCTTCATCATGTACTGAATTTCATCTAACACCCACAATTATATGAAGCAGCAAATTTATCAAATCAAGCTCAATATAAGTGTAGTAACGTTTACAACACTATCCAGAAGATTCCTCAAGTAAATATGGCAATCTGGATGACAATATTATATCATGGGTTAACTCTGTTCTACAGCAGATTGACATCATAATTCAAATGACTTGTACATATAAAAAAATGTTGTCACGGAAAATACTCCATCTATGCGTCAGCCATTGACTAATTCCAACCGTACCTTCTCTCGAGGGCATTTATATAAGTGAAGCCACTATACCTGAGAATAGTACAAAAGTTTAGGCTTAACAAGGCTTTTAGATACTTGTATAAGTTAAAAAGAGTTTTACCTATACTTCTTTATTATACAAAAGGTTGCTAAAAGCCTGTCCTCACTTTATAAAGAAATAATTCATGTCTTTGAGTGCTTTTATGTGTTAACCTATTTTGATTATTAGCGTACAGCATTGCATTAGTTCGGCCCATTCGGGTACGACTCAATAAACTCTCGACAACTACATAAACTCAGTGATGATTGTCAAAACAATTATCCATTATTACGCTAAATAAAAAATCGGAATTTTTACAGGATGTTTGTCGTTCTGTACTTGCTACTAAAGGTTCTGAAACGTTTCGAACGATGCACTTTCGTAATGATATAATAAGCAAATGTACTTTAGTTTACTTGGCATCTATCGTAAAAATACGGCAATAACCAAGAAAAGAAAGACAGCTTTAGAAATCGACATTTTGTATATACCACATATACTCACTAAGATCTGTCGTTTACCTGAAACCCACGTAAGATGCTTTCCATGCGTTGCAAGATGGCGTCACATGAAGCAATCTCTCCGTGAAGTGCTGCAATGTCTCGACAATTGTGCATATAATCTCTAATCGCCTCATCCTCGCTGCCCTTAAGTTGCTGTTCAACACTTCGAGAGTATTCTCTGAGGTCGCGGCCTGACTCCAGAGCTTCCTTGATCACATCATGGCAAAGATTCTCCTGGATATGATCGTCCACACCAGCTAGGGGATCCGCCATCTGTTGTCACACCAATAAAATTATTATCACAATTTAGATGAGAACAACTGCTTATTTCTAGCTATTAATGTTGAAGGACGTGATTGCTAAAAACTTATAGTTTGTTAAAAGTATCTCAGTTTACTCGAAATATTAGCTGCAAGCTCGATAACGCACGAGGTTTTACAAGTTCATCAAAATTCGTGTAAATTTTAGGTTACAAATGAAGAAAATAAAATTTATTATATCCTTTGCCTAGAAAAAATAATTGTAGAAAAATTATGTAAATATAATTGGACTTTACATGATATTCGGCATCATTTACCACTATTTTACAATGCTATTCTTGGCTTATTCATATATGGAAGGCGGATCGCCGGTCAAACGTTCAGTTCAGAAAACTGACCTAACAAGCGTGGCTTCTAACATAAAAACATACCCATCCAGTTAAAAGAGTTTGAGCAGATCTCTTAAAACTGAGGTAACTTAAATATCACCGGTTGGGATAGCCTACAGGGTGTCTAATTAATCTTGATGATGTTGACATTTCTGTGCTTGTCACAAAATTACTTTTTATAATTATGTTGAAATATTCACCCATGAGACGTGTTCCGGATGCCACTTGAGCCTTTTCTATTTAATAATAAGAATAATGTGGTTGCTAGATCATTGGTATTGCTCTAGCTGTTCGACCAAGAATCGACCTTCTATTAAATAGAGTCAACAATTACGTTGCAATTATTAATTAAACGTTGCAAAATTCTGTTGACCGTGATTTAAAACTGACCGCAAACTAGGCTTCGAATTCTTTGGACTATGCGTCAGTAGCCGTTTTTAGTTAGTACATCTCATAAATGAAAAACCGGTAAATCTAAAAATATACATTTAAAACAGAGCCTAAGTAAGCAACAAATAATAAGGTAGCATTAGATCGCTGTTGAAGCGTAACAAGACTTACGAACAAAAAAAATTGAAATAACTGGATATAAGGAATATTACTTTAAAAAAAATATGAACTATTGTTCGAAATAAATATATACTCGAACCCATTATATAAAAAAAAGTCCTAACAACGTAGCCGTTATTATCATAGTTCATCCGGCAACGTTAGTGCAACCTAAATTCTGAATTAATCGTACCAGTTACATTTGCCCTCATTTCTGAAAAGAAAAAATAAATGATCATCTTTTAACAGCCACTGTATTTAAGCCAGACCTTCGAAAATCACTTTTGGATGGAACGTTTTAGAACAGACCGCGCAGACATTTCGGCCACTCAAAAATCGAACTGAAACTGTTTTTCTTTTATTCTAATGTAAATATAGTGTGTTGAAGTTGACCCAGGCACGATCCCAATATCTTCTTTTAAACATATAAATTGAGCAAGCTATGTTCGCCAGTCGTAACAAAACAGTTATTTTATTTGAAAAAACAATGTTAATATGGATGCGCTTGCGGGAATCGTCGGGAAAATCGCTTTTCTGTGTCTCGCTATGTTTAACTTTATTTCGTCTGTTCACGTAGCAGAAAAGTATTCATGTGCGACGCCTATTACAGAAACGTATTAAGCTTGTGTTATCTACGAGCACCTAATCCCAGATGTTGAAACGGTCGTTTTAGAGTTTCCTTAAGGTAGCAGGATCTTGATTATTGACTAGGTGTGTAGGAATACATCCCGTTCCGCAAGCAAGCGCATTTCTTTGTTTGAACAGAGCAGAACGTTCGATATATTTTTATCGTAATGTGTTTCACTATAAATTTATTCACATAAATGCATCATTAGCTGATATACCTGGGTTGCCAGCTGACCAGCAATTTAATAGGGCCCGGTTGATCATAAACCTATCTCACACACATTGATATAGCCTCACAAAAATACATGTTCTATATAAAAGTATTCGATTTTTTGTGAAAGAATATCCGATTAAGTAAATTATATGTACATTTCCGTTAGGTTAATGAAGCTATACATAAGTACACTTCAATTGTCATTTAGTAGCATAGAAAGTTATAATTAACATATTGTTGTAGGCTACCATAGAATTATATATTGATTTGCTCATGTTAAACAATATGATTGAAAAAAGTTTATATCATTAGAGAGTCTTGTATTTGTGTAAACAA
Organism: Varroa jacobsoni; assembly: GCF_002532875.2. NCBI lineage: Eukaryota > Metazoa > Arthropoda > Arachnida > Mesostigmata > Varroidae > Varroa > Varroa jacobsoni. Next base: position 129,190 of record NW_019214411.1, on the reverse strand, counting down.
ACCTTATAAAAATCCTCTTCAGTTCTTAAATTTCACAAAATTACTACTAAATATTCTCAAATCTGTCAGTACTAAATAGCTCTCAGCTGAGCTGTGTTTTCAGCAAAGATAGATGTCATCATCAAAACAAAATGTCAACTATTTATTAAAATTATCTGACCCCTATATTTTGCAACTGGAAGTTTTCATTATTACCTTCCTTATAATAGTAGGAATTATTCTATATAGCGTCAGAGAAACTACAATAAAATGTATCATTAATAAAAAAAAGTATGAAATCAGTTCGCTGGTCATATTGGTTTTTAAATTTTCGCGCGCGAAATTTTAACTCGCTGTTCCGCAGTTTATTATTTGTCGGAAGCAACTTGCGGCAAGACTTGTGTTTTGAGGAGCAGCAGAGCAGGCAGTTGCAGTGATATAGAAGAGGCACAGGAAGCGAAGAAAGCACAAAATCGTATGATTGTAGTGATATTTATTGACCGTGCAAGCTACTAACTGTGTTTGTGAAGGTGAGTAGTCTCTTCGTGCTTCACTTATTGGGCCCCCTGTTCCGTGCACGGCTGGCTCACACCATCCTGGGCTGCTTTAATGTTGCGCCGCTGCGAGTGGGTGCCTTTTGTGTGCCGCCGAGTGCAAGGAGCAACGGGGTTTGTTCTCTGTTTTCGACCGGTCGCCTCTGATCTCCCGAACTCCTCAAACCCATTCTTGGGCCCTGGACAACCACAAACTTCAGTTTATTGGACACTACCAGCTGCGTTTCTATATATCGTTGAGTGTGAATTATAAATATAATATATATCCCCCTCCCCCCGCATATAACTTGTATTAGCAATCCGTCCCCGTTGTGTCAGTCAACCCCACTGGGCATGTGTGGCTAACGTGTGGCTTTGCAGAGAGCGCTTGCTCCGAGGGCCCGTCGTCGCAATCGCCGATGGACGACAGTGCACGAGCCGTGGATCAACCTCCTCGAAGAAGCAGCAGCCGCGGCGTCGTCATCCCCCGCATTCTGTGAAAGACTCCTGTTCTCGATCCCCGTTGGTAGCAGCGATTCGCGTCCACGGCCCGATTTGCGCCAGGCGGCTGAAGGCCACCCCAGACAGGGCAGGGATCGCCCTGGCGGGTGGGAGCGACATGGGCAAAACATCCTATCACAAGAAAGCCAAGAAGCATAAAAAGGAAAAGAAACGACACAGTAAAGATACCCGTGAACACAGCCGGTTGGTTGAATACGACAATGTGTCTTCCGGCTCTAGCCTGGAAGAGGAAGAGGGCGTTGTGGACTCATCTCCGGAACGCAAGCGTTTGCGCGAGCCCGTATCTAACGATAAGCACGACAACAGTAACAGCAGCAGTGGCAAGCACAAAAGCAGTAGTCGATACTCACCCCTACCAAGCTCCACGCCTCCACGAGGAAGTCGTTATTCGTCGTATGAGAGCTCGTCGTACTCCAACACCGAGTATCGTTCCTCCTCAAACTACGTGTCATCATCGTCGCGCGAGCCCGCCGCAGACTCATACTCGAAGACCTATGATCGTCATCCCCCGACATCGTCGCGGTACCGTTCGTTGCGAAGTCCCAGCCCGTTGACGAGATCGCGTCGTACTCCGCCTGTGTCGAAAAAATATCAGAGTTACCGTGACCACCACTCACCCAGTCCGTCACCATACTCGCGGCGAGGCCATTCCCGTTCCCGAAGCCGAACGCCAGCTGGCAATGGCGGTAGTTACCGAGACCGCAGCTCACGGGGTACTGGTGGTCGCAAAAGCCGTGCGAGGTCGCCTTCTCCTCCGACCCCCCCTCGGAGACTGAGCCATCGGCCGAGGCGGCAGAGTCAATCGCTTTCTCCTGACGACAGCTTCTCCTCTTCCTCGCTTGCTTCCGAGCTGAGAAAGCTTCCGAAGGGAAAGAATCTTGCAATGCGGCACACAGCACCGTCCTCTTCGTCGCCGCTGGCAAAGCCAGTCCCGCCTCCAACGATGGTCGATGGACCTCCTCCGATGAAAGAAGATCTGTGGCCACCAACGCAGCCACCTCTGCCCCGTTCCCCGCCGCCTGTGCCGACATTGACTACGACGATGACAATGACGACGACAACGATTGAGAGGCAACCCACACCCCCTAGGAAGGGTGTAAAGGAACTTCCCATGCCTCCTGGCATTAATGTCGAAGATTTACGCCGAGATCAGCATCGGACGTTCGCCGAAAGAAACGGCCGAACGGAACAATCGTCGTTAGCGTCTGGCTCGATGGAGACCTTTCGACGACCGACGATTCTAGCGCGGAACGCGTTTGACGATGACCTGCCTAACTGGGGCGAACGTTGCGTTGACGTTTTTGACATTGTTCAGCAAATCGGCGAAGGTACATATGGGCAAGTGTATAAAGCCCAAGACCGCAATTCTGGCGTGATGGTCGCGCTCAAAAAGGTGCGCATGGAGAATGAAAAAGAAGGGTTCCCTATCACGGCGATTCGAGAGATTAAGATTCTACGTCAGCTCAATCATCCCTCAATCGTTAACCTTATGGAGGTCGTTACTGACAAATCGGATGCTCTCGATTTCCGAAAAGATAAGGGCGCTTTCTATCTCGTTTTTGAATACATGGATCACGATCTGATGGGTCTGCTTGAGTCCGGGCTTGTCGACTTCAAACCGGGCCATATCGCCTCGTTCATGAAGCAGCTTCTCGAAGGCCTATCGTACTGCCACCGTAAGAACTTTCTTCATCGAGATATTAAGTGTTCAAATATTCTCATGAACAACCAGGGCCAAATAAAACTAGCTGACTTTGGCCTTGCACGGTACTACAATGCTGAAGATAAGGATCGGCCATACACAAACAAGGTGATAACATTATGGTACCGCCCGCCCGAGTTGCTATTGGGCGAAGAGCGCTACGGGCCTGCTATTGATGTATGGAGCTGTGGCTGCATACTTGGCGAGCTCTTCACCAAAGAGCCTTTATTCAAAGCAAGCCAAGAAATGCAGCAACTGGATATCATTTCACAGGTTTGCGGTACGCCTACACCGGCCGTGTGGCCTCGCGTCATACAACTACCTCTGTTCGCCCAGTTCAAACCAAAAAAGCAACATCCACGACGAGTGCGACAAAAGTTCTGCTTTATGCCACAGCAAGCTTTAGACTTGCTCGATCAAATGCTGGAACTTGATCCAGAACGGCGAATTACAGCTGACAATGCACTTCGATGTCCATGGCTGAGCTCCGTGCAGCCAGGCGAGTTACGGCCTCCTGAGCTTCCGCGTTACCAGGATTGCCACGAAATGTGGTCTAAGAAACGAAAACGAATGTTACGTATGCAAGAGCAGCAGCAAGCTATGCATGCCGTTCAGCAGCAACAGCAACAGCTGATGCAGGATGAAAATGGAAGCAACAACAACGACGTCAACAGCGGAAATAACAACACCAGTAATAACAACAGCAACTCAATGACAAACAGTGGAAGTAGCAGTACCGCGTTAAGAAACGGTGCCGGATAGCGGTGAAACCAATGCACCGAATAGTGGTTGAACTGAGATATGGATGGTCTGTTGTTTAGGGGTACTACAATGTAAAGGGAAGCTAGAAAAAATGGCACAAAAGACACGAGCGTAATAGTGATAGTGGCAAATGAGTAAAGGTTAATACATCCAGAGTGAAAATAATGAAGAAGAGAGATTAAAGAGTATGAAATGAAATAACTAACAAACGAAGTCGAGCAGAAAGTGTCAGTCATGTCAATGACCATGATGATGATAATGGTGGTGGCGATGATGATGAATTGTGAGACTTGCGTAGTAGTGGTAGTGGCGGTGCAGTGGCAGCGGAAGATGATGTTCCTTGGTGGAAGGAGGGTCTGAGACGTTGTTGACCACGCTCAGGGGACGCAGGGTTCATGATGAGCATAATTCGGATTGATGTGTTAGGGGTGTCTCACGTAATTGTTGTAAATAGTCGTCTATGGGTGATTTTCGTTGACCGTCTGATAGACTGATGGGTACTAGGGAGAGTGGCAGGTAAAAGAGAAGCTGTTGGATGGCACAGACTACGAGCAAGCGTACGTCTCTGAGTACGTGCGTGCATGCGCGGATGAGTCAGTTTTTTTCTTCTTTATTATTGATGATGATGATCCCTGGCAGTTGTCCGGAGGGAAGCGCAACACGACAAGAGTCGTTTTGTGGTTGATATATGGAGAAGAAGTTAACTGTTTGTTGTTGCCTTTCCGATTTGTATTCGCCTGAAAATATACAACTCTCTCTTTACGACGCATACAAATCTCGACACGTGAATATTTACATATGACAGTGATGCAGCTGATGTTTATCCTGTACTGATAGCGCGGCTGCTACCACTGTTTCACTAGATAATGAAAAGAAAGCAAATAGAAATATAGATTGTCTACTTTAATAATAAGATGCCCTTAATTGTAGGGCAATATGATTGACATTTTTGACTTTGAAACGACAACAACTACAGTAACGACAGCAACAAACGTTCAACAAGCATTCAGAAAAATATTACACTGTATAGAATGATGTGCTAAAATATCTCTTTATAAAAACCTCTAAAGAAATGAGGCGGCATTATATTTTGTTGATGCTTAATGAGGAACTGACAATAATACTAGTATTAACAATATGGTAATAATAATTATAATTATTATGCTGTCCTGTTAGCTGAGGTGAACGCGTTTAACTGTCGTCCAACTGTGAGACCATTTGGGGCGCTGGATATTTCCCACTTTAGACGTACATTTGCTACAACAACTACTACTAAATGTGGACAGTAGTATGAGTTATAGAGGAAAAGTTAGTCGGGGTTGTAGTATTACAGGGGTGATGACGGTAAATAGTCCTGATGCGTGCATGCATGCATCCAAAGAAGTCAGTCAGTGAGGGAAAGAGGCAGGTGGCACGAGGCGGTTTTTATAAGCCGCAGAAGTTCTATCTGGGCATTCTTTGCAAACTGAGGGACTAACGGTAACCCTTTTAAGTCAGGCGTATGAATGGATGAACGTTGGATCGGGCGGGTAGCAGCTAGGGAAGGGGTATCAAAAAAGAGGCTTATGATGGATGTTCTTTGTATAGTGTAGCGATCAAGTTAATTATTTAGATTTTGAAGATGTTTACGGTGGAATGTAAGAGATAGAAAACGTTTTGCCAACAGTAATATGTGAACGGGGGACAAAAACGAAGGATGTGCTTAAGGACACTTTGAAGGTGAACACCCAAGGCGCGCACCAAGAACCCCCAAAAACCACCCAACGAACAAACATCTCCGCTGCTTACGTGAAATTTTTGCGGCTGACAATGATGAACCACTTTGGTAATGATCACGATTTATTGACTAATTATTGACTTATTCACTGCACTACTATAGATTGTGAACTGCTCGAATTCGAAATTGTAAAAAGGTGACTTGTTATTGTATATTTTCTTTATTACAAATGAGAGCAAGAGCGTAAGAAAGCAGAACACTAAAAGGGAGATTGAGGACACGATAGAAGCAAGTAGGGAAAAATCGAGTGCCGGCGGCCATATGGACAAACAGGCACACATTGACTGACTGAGAACGAGCTGCAGGGAGGAAGGATTAGGTATTTATTATGGAGAAAATATATATATATTACATAAATGATTAATATTGTCGCCCTCCCGGAAGCAGAAAACGAGAAAAATACACAAAAACAAACCAGGAGGAAAATGTATCGATAGGAGCTACGGAACGATCGATGATAACGCTGGGGAAGAGAAAGACGACAATACAGAAGGTGATGATAATGGAAAAAGCGAAATTGGACGAGCGCTAAAGCGGGCACTAAAATGTACATTTTTTGGTAAAAAATAAAATAAATTCTTTAAAATTATATCGATTCTCTTTTTGGCTATTAGCTAAGGGATGGCGATAGGGTTTAGGAATCTGAAAGACGACGGGAGGAGGGCAGGACGAAGGTACATGTTCCTGAGCTTTCGATTTGCTATTTCTAAGGAAAAAAGAGTATGCAGTTTCAGCAAAAAAAGTCCAGGCCTAGACTGAATATGGGAGAACCGGAGAGCAGCGGTCTGGTATTTTTATCAACACAATTTTTTTCTTACGATTTTTTTGACCGGTCGAGCACGTCAGGCAGTCGTATATTAATGAATAGTTGATAACAATTTTTGTGTCTACGTATGTATATGCGCATTCTATTAAGTTTTAACTGGGCGTTGATCTTCAGTAAGTGCGATTAGTACGATGTCTAGAGTCACTCAAAGTCTCTATTTTCATTTTGACCAGAAGCAGCAGAATCGTTATTAATGACCATGTGTTTAGGAAAGAAAATAGTGTGACTTAATTAGGTCCAGAACGATGAGAATGAGCTAAAAGATCTAAGAATGGAGTGGGTTTTATCGTATTCGGTGTGAATCTGATTAAGCGATCCGCTTTCAGATGTGGCCATTGATCACTGGGCCTTCTGTTCGGTGTTTACGAACCGCATTTCGAGCTCGATTCGTGTTGCTTGCCAGGCCGCTGTCCATCTCGAGGTTCGATGTAAGAGATCCTCAAACAAGAGAGTATCTCAAGACTCTCAAGACGCTGCTGGCTATGAATGACATGTCGCCGTTTGGCAAAATATCGGGGGCTAACATCCAGCGGTTAAGGGCAACTGGGGAGTTGTATGAAACCATCGAGAAGATATCCGAGGAAATGATGAGTCTCGAGCAGCTAAGAAAAGGTACGCTTAGATTACAGATTAGGTGTTATAATGGCAAATTTATTATATGATACACCAAAAAATCGATGATAATGTTCCTATGTAGCTAATTTGCGTACTGCTTGACTTTCATTAGATGACAATCTCGTTTTATCAGCAGCACGAGATCTCAACTCAACCGTTGGTTGTAAATGAATACGAATGTTTGCAGATCAGAGATAAACTTTCATAAGATATCTAGTAGGCGGCTTATAGAGTTGGTAAAAGAGGACTAAATAGTGCGTAACAACTTTTTGGCGTGCAAGAGTAGTTACAAGAAATTAAGTTGAAGAGGAACCGATTACTTAACAATAATTATTAACAGTTATTGCAGGCTAACAAAGAATTAATATTTAGTTAATGAGTTAATGAATTAAGTATCACATTTGTTTCGCTATTGGAACTCATAACTTTATGTACAAGACTGATGGGCTTATCATGCGATGAGCGGTCCACTTGATGAGAAGTACCATCTTCTATTGGTTTCAATTTGAAAACACATTTAGCTTCTATCATATATATTGCCAAAGTAATGGTTATGTGTAGTCCGAACGATTTCTGTGAAGTCTACCACATAAGTTAACTAGCAATATTTTCATTTGAGACTTCTCACGGAATTTAGGGCGCTGTTGGGATTTTTAAATTCTGAATTGCGAGATTAACATGATTAGCCGTATCTGTTAACATGACTGTAGAAATGCTCGAGACTAAGGAACAGGATATGGTGGATATCGCAACAAAGGACATTGCTAAATGTCACGAGAAAATTACGCAAATCTCAGCTGAGGTGAGTGTCATTAAATGTTTATGTCATAGTTTCAAGATAAGCAAAACATAAGCAAAGAAAGCATAAAAGATACGAATACGTATGTAAAGGGTGACTCTAAGTTTGGAAAATTGCGCATATGATCAAAATAGTGGTAATGGTTTAACTTTCAATAGTAGCGAGTGCATTTAAATTTATTAGTGAAGGTAACGTGTTTCAGAGAGACTATTTTTACTACTCATACAAAAGAACGTGCTTTTGTTTATTAAATCCCGAACAGAATAGAAATTAAGATACATTATAAGCATTATTATTAGCGTTAGATAAAAGAAAGATCTCAAAGTAGTTATTTAATAGTATTTAGTTGATATACTGAAAATAGTAGAGCACTACATTGCTTTTAACGATTTTAAAACGTCACTTAGTTTCAGTTTATCTTGACTCAGTGAGGGTATTTTAGTGGTAATCACCTTGTAAGTCGGTGTGTGCATGGTTTAAAAGTTTGTAAATTAATAGTGATGACAAAGAAATGGAAATTAAGGATTTATCCATGAAGCGGAAACGTAAACACGGAATAAAATAATTTTTGCAAAGAAATAAAAACGAAACTATTAAGAATGAAGTTTATTTATATGAATTAAGAATGAATTATTTTATGCGATTTTAGTTCTCAGATCGCGTAAAGAATAATTCCAGAGCGAGTAGATGCAGTTAAGCTGCATGCAATATATGAATATATGCGTAGCCTATTAATACATATATAGCACGTTGTAACGTTTGGATCTGGTTGAGTTTATTTGTGCTTACAAATTGCTATCATGTTTTGCCTACCGTTTCATGCAACAAATGCTAATGGCTGTGCTCGTTGTCGGCAGTTTCTCGTTATTTTTTTTCTTTTACTGTAGAAGGTAGCCTTTAGGAATAGTATTTTAAAAATCTTGTTCCTGAACGAAAATATACTATACTGCATATGTGAACGCTTTCTAACGACAGCTATTTGCATACGCTTTTTGTATGTGAGTTTACCTATCTCCTACCTTTATTTTCATTGATTTTTGTAGGTAGAAGGCAAGATTTGTAAAAATAATAATTTTTTTATAAATATATTTAGCTAATATCCGCGTGCGATATAAACTTCATACTCTTCCTCCTTAAATATTCTTTAATTAATTCAGCAGGAATTTGGTATAGTTAGATTCATGTTGACCAAAGGTTTCTGATAACGTACTACCTAGTGTCTTAAAGGTGCACAATTAGGTCGAACATAAAGCAATGAAATTCCCAACGGCAAACTGGTCGACTCAAATATTGTCAGCTTGGGTCAAGAATTGTCCCTACAGTCACTTGATCCTTACTTGTTCGATAAATTAACCGTTTCTTTTTTAGAAATTTTTCGTATCGTTTATCACAACAGAATTCCTTTTCAACCCAAAACTGAACGAATGGTTTTAATGCATAACCTACAACTAACAAGCATTTAGCGCGTGGAGAAAGTGTGATTTGTTCTTGCTCACATTTTGATAGGAATCGAACGTGCACAAGTTGACAGACCGATGGCTGACGTTTTGGTTACAAAATTTATGAAAGATTCCATTGTGCAGCGATAACGTAGTAACTTACCACTCTGTAGAAAAAGCTGCATATTTTCAGAAGCAAAGTTTTTTTTTACAATTATTTACCTAGGCATACCAACATTGTTTAAGTGGAGAGCAGTAGATGCCCATGGAATGTCCTTTATATCTCTATGTATTTGTTTAAAAATATGTTTAACGGTGCAGCATATAATGTTATAGAAGTGTGCGTGAAAAGTCTATTTACCCGGTATGATAATTAGAGCTGCGCATCGTTTCTAGTATCTCTATCAATTATGCATTTCAAACGTTCATCAAACGTTTATAAAAAAAAAAAAAAAGAAATTGACTTATTTTGGCTAGAGAAGCGAGCAAATATATTAAAATATGCAATTTATATCCAAGATAAAGACGAAACATGATCCCCACGTGTATATAAAATATCTACCGTAGTGTCTGAGCGCAGAATGGAAAGAAATATTCGATATATAAAAAAAAAATGTATATAGAAAATATATGTAGAAGGCATGGTTTTATCGTAAATAATGTAATGCATTAGAAGGGTTTAAGCGGCATATTATATTGGGCATGGATTTAATAATTCCTCAAATGAAAACAGTAGACCGTCAGCCATTGCCGGTGCATCGTAAGTCGTTTCCACGCCTTAGGACACGCTGTCTGCATATATGAAGAAGCACTTTAGAAGCGATACGTTCTGGCATTTTTCCAGGACCTTAATATAGAAAAATAATCCTGCAGTGGATATTTTCGTTTGCTGCTGTAAAATGCAGCCTGATAATAACATTTTCTCACGTAACCATATCAATGGGTTTGATTTGCATAATTATAAAAAAAAATTGTTACAGAACACTCGAAGCAAGCAGGTATATATATATATATATGTAATATTCGTTGGGGATATGTTAGGTTGGGTAACGAATGAAAAGATTAAAGATAACTAAAATATCTGTTAAAAAGAAATTCGTTAGTTTGTTTAAGCTAAACGCCCTTCAGTGCAATTTGTAAGTCATGGAATAATTTGTTGCTTTGCAGATCTATACAAACCTCGTTCCTATTGAACTAGTCGATACTCAGGAGGTTCTCCTTGAGCTTAACGCCGGTGTGGGCGGTCAGGAAGCCATGCTGTTTAATCAAGACCTTATGACAATGTACTTAAAATTCAGTCAGCTTACTATGGGTTGGAACGTGGAAGTTACAGAAGCAAGTCTATCTGAAACAGGTAAACGCTTTCTCTTATGAAATGATTGAAAATGCATAAAACTGGCCATTTATAGTACTGCTAATGAAGTTCTGATGTGGTGGCTAGTGCTACGAATGCTACTTCAAAACTTAAACCCACCTTGCGACAGATATTATAGCCCTTTGGGAAACATTCGAATCATTTCACTTGTTACAAGAAGTTTGCCTACAACCAAAAGGTTTGTGAATTATGATTCTGAAATCTACACATTTCATCTTCAATTCAAGAGTACTTCAATCAAAAATTTAAGAGACAGATGCAAATTTGCTAAGAATAATTATAATTATATTATGTCTATTTATCTGCTCTTTCAACCTGCCCCCTTGGAAGTCTTATTTGAAATTGTGAGCTTGCCATTTGAGTTGATCAATATTGAATACAAATAATTGATTCCAAAGGGCTAATATTCGTATCTGTTGGCTCATTCATTTTTTGTATCTAAGCACATTGACAATCATGCATATCGTTTTCTCAAAACTTGCATGAGGTTATGTCGATGAGACAAAATGTTGTCCTCTTTATGTTAACCGGGTAGCTCTTCATCACAACGCCATTTTATTTGCCTTTTATCGAAGCGAAGATGACCATTCATGGTAACAGTGGCATTCATAGTTTTTAACATCAATTCTTTAGCTGTTACTAGAGATAGTACCAATTTGGCTTAAATAAAATAACGGTTTCAGGTCATGATTGATGAACAGTTTTTGAGCATGATGGCTCGGAAACGAAATAAATGTAACTTTTGAATAAAACCCACAATATCTTTTTTACCGAGAAAGTGCTTTGACCATTAGGCTACACACCACGTCATGCATGTCTCTACGTTTTGAGTTTTACGTCTGGTATCGCCCTCAGTCATTCGATGAGACGAGTGGCTACTAGCACGAAACAAAGTCTGTCTATGCTTGGGTTCAAACCTAGAACACAACGTGTTTTCAAGGTTAGCAGACAAATACGTCACCTACTAAGCTATTACAGGGGCACGTCATAGCTATCCAAGTTACGACAATTAGCCCGAAGATGTTCTATGGAATACAATGTGTTGGTACAATAGCTTTATTTATTATTTATTTAATTATTATAGGTAAAGCATTTCTCCAATAAGAAAAAGTTGAAAAAAAATTAAATATATATCGTAACTGTTTCGTTTCTAAATTTTTGCTAAAAAAATCACTTCGATATTTAATATCATGGATAACATTTCTCTATATCTTTGTAATCAGGTAATGTTTGAACCTTTATTTTAATAAAAAACTATTTATACGTTCTATAACAAGCATGTTTCGTTGATCTTTCTCAAGTAACCTGTGGAACTCCTATAGAAAATAGCATCGTATCCCATCTCATCGTTTCGAGCTTGACGTCCAGTATCGCTGTTACCACCTACACCATTTGTCCCACCTACACTGTTCTATCTTATTCTTATTATACGGGTATTTATCAAATCATGCAGTCCAATAGTGTTTTAATAATTAATGATAGTAATCAATAATAATAATAATGTCAACTTATGACTGGTAAACATATGTAATAGTATTATTTAATTATTATTTTGGCAGATCCTTGAATTTCGGTTATCCACAGCTGCTGGCTCTGTAGTTTCGTTAGACTTCACTATTATGAAAACGGTGAGATGCGTGCATTCGGTTTTGTAGCCGCGCAACCTGCATATATGTGCCTCCTCTTTGCCTAATCTTATCATTGATCTCCTTTAAAATATACACAGTAAGCTCTGATAATCTCATAATTGTGCCATTATATAAATAGTGCCGCAATCGAGTGGTTTTGATAACGAGGTTCAGCAGCACTAGGGTCTAGAGAAAAGTTTTCTATTGTTTGGCATGAACTCAAGTGTCCTTACCATAGTACGTTACCGTCCAAGCCAAGCTCACATACAAAAAAACAGCTAAAATAATTTAAGCTGTTTTTAAAATGTTCGGTAATTATTATTTTAGCCACTGGGCCGTGAAGAGACTCCAGGTGCTTGTCTAGGTTTTCTTACACCGCTCTCCGAAGCTAAGCATTAATCTTCTAGTAACTAGGGAGTTACTAGAAATTGTATGCCAAATTCTTTAGAAGGCATGCAGAAATTCGAAATAACAAAAACACAGGCAGAAGCAGTTGATTGATTACATCTGCTTTCGGTGTGCCGCCAATGAAATGAAAATCCCCAGAGCTGTTTGAATGACTACTCCTGACAACCAGAAACACTGCTCAGACGATCAAGCAGCTACGAAAGAAGCAGCTGTCTGCAGGAAATTCGCAGGTTACATTCTGTATGAAGATAAACTGTTCGTTGAATGCATTAATAAGGCTACCTTAGTTTTACTAAATTACCCATTTCCATAAAAGAGCTGTTTGTATCGCACATGTATAAACTTATGTGCTTTAGATTATAAGACGGATATTGTGCTATACGTTACTGTTGACGTTTTTGCAGGTGGGTTACGACGTGGAGTATTGTCTATTACTGGATACGATGTAGGACGGGTACTTAAACTGGAAAGTGGGGTTCACCGAGTACAAAGAGTTCCCAAAACTGAAAAATCTGGAAGGATTCACACAAGCACTGCTACTGTTGCCGTTCTAGCCTGTCCTCCAGAGGTATGGCCTCCATGACTGATCATTTGTGATATGACGCCAAAAGGCCCGTGTAGCGTGAGTTTCTACTATAAGTTTGCTCTGTTTATTGGAAAGCACGCAGGCATAATAGTAAGTTGTGAAATTAGTTCTTCGAAATAGCAATTCGAAAATAAAGTAATACCTCTGATGTAAAACATGTCCGCAATAATTTTGCAAATGTTTATCTCCTTAAGTGCGAATGCAGTACCCACTAAAAGGACTGCTCTAAAGAGCTTTAGAATTGATTTTGGAACACAGCTCGCACGTAGTGTACACGACCACAGTGTCACTTCAAAGGTTTTACTTTTCAAATGTTTTTTCGTTTCTCGCATTGTCCTTATAGTGGAGTCAAAACAAAAAGTGTTAAATGCTGTTTAATTGATACGGGTAAGCGATGCGGCGGGTATCAAAAGGCTTGATCGAAAATAGCGTATGGAATACTTGTACAAAGGTAGACCAGTATAAAATTTTACATAGCAATAGTCAAGATAACGCGCTCCAATACAGTTTCTTTTTACTATAGCTCATAGACAGATGATCGCATTGCTTTGGTTTGTATGATACGATTATTCGAATTTGAGACAAGTAAACAAGTTAAAAGTTTCATTAGTGCAAATGGAATCAGGTTGTTCTATCTCATCCTTGGCTGCTCGTTTTTTGTCTTCTCGGGGGTTTGGATACATAATTACAGGTTTAAAGAATCCGGGAGAGAAATATTTGCAATTATATGCTGAAGTCTCTGCTTATTCGTCTATTTCCATCAGGTAGAAGTAAATATCGAACCAAGGGATTTAATTGTAAAGACGAAGCGCGCAGGAGGACCTGGCGGACAGCATGTGAATAAAACCGAAAGCGCTGTTCAGATACTTCATGTGCCAACTGGTAATAGTTTGATCTTTTCTTATTCGATTATAAGTATTTCATGTGCTTCAGTATTCTAAAAACTCAGTTTCGCTATAGTCGCTGGTATGGGCACACGTCAACAGCTCAAGGTCAGCTGTCAGATTTTATTTCTAAAACCATTGGGAAAATCATGGTATGAATAGCCTTGTATTTTAGCCAGAATAGATTTGCCAGGAAAACTTTGTGGAAAGGGTAATTAGTCTTGCACTTAGATCATCGTTGACTACCGGCTTTGCGCATTTTTGTGTTATATTAATATGTATATCAAGAATGTATATATACATATATGGTGAGAAACTTCAATTGTTTCTTTTAGTAAAAACGAGTTAATTGGCTTTTTAATACTTTATTCGAAGGAGGCGTTTAAAAAAGTATTTTTTACTTAGCACTCTAAAAAAAGAGGGTTATTCACCGAGTTTTCCGGCTGGTCTACCCATGTCTCTTATTGGCACTTCTATGACGTTTAGTTTGACCAAACAATTTTATATATGTGTATATTTTATATATTACCAGACAGTATGCCAGTTTTAGGAATAACGCTTAAAGATTGCTACAAGCGTACATACTATCGGTCTGCTGCGCATAGAACGCTATCGTAAAAGGGGTGGCTGTCGGGGCCGACCGTCTAATTTGTTTTATGACTAACGAAATTTATCATTAATCTAAACGGTGCCGGTGGGTTCGCTTTGGCGGAATTGTCATAAAAACCTTAATGGAAGGAGATGTCCTTACTCTTCACAATTGCAGCAGCTGGTAATGACTGATAATGAGGGAACATGATTGACTGATTTGTGATCGTTTGCTATGTAGGCATAATGGTCGAGAGTGACACCGAGCGATGCCAACAACAAAATAAGTCAGTAGCAATGAAGAAACTTCGGGCGAAGATCTATGACTTGAAGGTGTCGTCTGAAATGAATAAAGTTCAGTCACAGAAAAAACTGCAGGTAAGTACGTCGGGCTAGCTTTTTTCTATTAATGTAGCGTTCACAAAGACAGAAATCTAAAGAAACAAGTGGGATTTTAGCTAGGTTTCACGTAGGTGTTACTAAATGCTAGACTTCAACCTAAAACGTTGTAATTGTACTAAGTAAAAATTTTAGACGCCGTACTCCACTACTTTAATTGAATGTCATTTCATAAACCTATTAAGTAAAGCTCGAGGGGCCAGTCGGCCAATTTTTCCTTATTCTGTGTAATACACATTGCGTACATTCCTTATTTTGTCATACTTATACTATAGTCTATTCCGATGGTCAGTTTAAACCGACAGCTTGTCATATCTTCAGTCTTTATATTTATTTATTTACTTAATATTTGTCGGTGAAACCACTGCGCCCACAAGCATAACGTATATTCCATAATGCGTGCTCGCATTGAATTAACCAAACTATTTTTATTCTTTCATACTGGAAAACTGGAGGACATTTCGTTTTTTTTACGAAATACAGCATGATATATACAAGCTCGAAACAGATCAATACATGATAATTATTCGGTTTTCTTCTGACATTAAAATCACAATAACCCTATATGGGTGTAAGTGTTGCCACACTTCCCTCTGTATTATGCCCTGCGCCGGTTGTAGAGTCAACGTGTTATTTTACATTTATTTATTGTACAGAAGAAATTACAGTAACATATATCGGAGATTTCTGGACAGGCCGCGGGATCTTCGCAATAATCGAAATGTTTGAATGTATTTTTCAGATTCCGCTGACTCTTATCCTAGTTTGTGGCTGCCTGAGCTCCTAATTATAAGCATCAGGAGATTTTATTTATCTTGTACTCTTTGCCGATTCACATTACCCTTTTCTAAGGTTTAATTTGTGTTTTCTGTGCGTTTTTAATTGATGTTTTCAATTTTACAAACTGCTTCAGGTAGGAAACGCAACACGATCGGAAAAAATCCGCACATATAATTTTACACAAGATCGGATTACAGACCACCGCCTTCCTTATACGGTTCGCAATGTCGAAGAATTTCTTCAGGGAGGAGCGCCTCTAAAACAAATAATAGGTGTCTTGCAGGAAGCCTATCAAAACGAGCAGATTTCTTATTTGATACGAAATAAGCTATACAGTTAAACTAGCTTTTCACTGAGCGTTTAATATTATTAATATTGTTATTAGTATGGATCTTATAATGCCAAATATTACCTAAAAAAACAATTAGCTTTATTAATAAACACTAAATATTTGAAGCACAGCTATTTTTTTTTTTGTTGGTAGGAGCATTTGGCCTCTAAGCTATTCATAACGTGTTAGGAGCTATTAAAGAGGTAGATAGGCGGCTATAGGGGGGAAAAGTAGGCTCGGAATTCAAAAAAGTAGGGCAAAAAGGTATAAACAGATATCTTAATACTTGTGTATCTTTGTCAAATATAATAATTGTTTATATGTTTATAAATAAATAAATACATATATATATATATATATATATATATATATAATATAATGATTGTTTTTGCTGACCTTTAATAGGCTTGTGCTTTACAATGACGGCTTCATAGAACAGATTACTCGTTCACGTAAATTCTTCAAGTGGCCTTTTCACTATTCATAAATTGATATAGCCTATTCGCAATGTTCAGACGTGCGTCTGCAGTGTATCCGCTGTCCTCTAATGCTCAACAAAACTCTACCTTCGCGTAAAAACTTTATTCTACATAAACCTTAAAAAGATATATTTTTGGGGCGATTTCTGGGGTTTGCCAACCCCCGTTGGCCTCTCTACCTACAGGCAAATTATTTAGTGTGTTCGGTTAGGAGAAAAACGCTTAATTGTTTTGCCTAACGTTCCTCAGTATCGCAAATTAGATTCCCCGAACAGCGGTCGTACCAAAGCAAACAGGTACCCCTTTACAACAAAGGCTGTTGCTGTTGTAATTTCGGGTCTATTTAATGAAGTGTCAAATCAGTCGAGTTTTCCATACCACATTAAACGCGGGCAAGGCAACTTACAGTTTCGGAAAGCTTGAAAAAGAAATTTGTCGACACGTAATTCTCACAAAGATCTCATCACTTCCTTTTTGTTCGTCGAAAATTCCTTAAACTAATCGGAGGCGGCGGTTCGGGTTATTTTCCAGTTTACCATAAACTGGTCTTGACCGGCACATTTTTGAGGCTTAAAGGACTCTTATACGATTTAAAGATCTACGGGAGATATAACTCAGAAGCAGCTCTGTGCTTTAAAATATCGAGGTTTTTTACTATGACTCGATTTTGGCTGCGGGTGACAGTTAAACGCCGACTACACTTTATCGAGCAATACTAACTGGTGTTGTTTCTTTAAACTTGCTTCGGATCTTGCAAAGCATTTTTTACATGGCCAAACCGAGCCGTGTTAATCGAGCCTATTATTTCGAGTCCGTTTTACGTTCTCGCTCCTGCATAACTGCTTTTTTAGCCAGTTACGTTCTTTAAAGTAAACATTATCAGTTATAAGCATAACTGCCTACATGTGGTAAATGAAAGGGAGCTATAAACGGAACGTGATATTTTGAAGCACATCGACCCCCGAAAAAAATGCTAAAATACGTTTTTTTTGTCGCGTAATGTTCAGCGTCCGCTCGTGCCATACATATGCATCTTTTATGTTTAAGGCCTGCTTCAACTGTTACACAGTAAAGTAAAAATGGTATGTTATATTTGTGTCGGTATTTGTTTGGAAATGAAACGTGAATTTCACCTGCATTTCAACTGTAAGCCTACCTCATTGTTAACTGCAAGTCAATTTTTTCATTTACTTAGACTTAAATTGTAAGAATCTTGATTCGACAAGAGGCTGCTTAATGATAGCGAATTTTACTACATACGTATACTGATAAGGTTTTTGGCATTTGGCCTATTTCGACTTAAAGCGCCAGGACTTTTTGGATACTATTATGGAAGTTATGAAACGGGTACTTAGGTTCATATTGATGTAACCTACAAATGGGGGCCATCATTGTTGGGATGTGATAACATGATCCCTCTTGTCAACGACACCTGTTACTTTCAATTGGATTATGTAGAAATTGCCATATATTACTAGTTTCGATGTTGCCTCAGTCATCAGTGCGAAATACATGCAGATATACATTGGTCCACTTTAACGAAGTTCGGTTTGTTGTTGACTACGTGTACAACCGGAAGAGAGTATCTGTCGCCGCCAGAATTTTATATATATACACATAAACCTCACGCATTTGAGATTGTAGAATAACGCATTTCCACTTACTAACAGTCCACGGATATGGTCATCTTGACAGTAAGATTCAAATATGTATTTCAGAGGACACTGACACTCTATATTCGATCTTATTGGTATTTTACCACCCTTTGCTTACCAAATACACTCAACTCAAAAGCGCTGTCTGTTCCCTTGTTAAGGTCCTTAAAATAGTTGCTTAAATCTTTAAACCTTCTGGCTTTCAGCTACCTGTGCCTGTTTGGTTCAAAGACGTAAAAGGGTGGCCCACGGAAATTTGTCTGCCCGTTTAATACTGGCAGGACCATAGAGAATAGAATTGTTTTGCACACCTCCTGGGTTCGGAGCAGATGGTGATAGGCGGCAGTTACTACTCGACCTATCACATCCGTTACTTTTTTCACTTCATTCTAAAGCGAGTTCGGACTTGAGTCTGAGTGTAGATCTCAGAAAACTCATTGTAGTTGCACTGTCTGTGTCTCTTCGTTATACCATCGTTAATGTGTAAACACAGCCGGTTTTTCTGTTGCTCTGTTTCACTAAGCTTAGTGCACCGCACCAGTTATTCTATTACTTTGTTATCTGTTATTCTGTTTTAGCAATTCGATCACATTGTTCCAGCATTTCAGTCATTTGGTTCCATATGTTTAGTTATTCTAATTGAGATATTTCACTACAGGGTGCCAGTCACACAGTTACCCTTGTGTTTATATAGCACTTGTAGGTCATCGTTGTGTTAGTCTTAATTTGTTATCCTTTCATGATTATTCGGCTCTTTTTAGATTAACTGATTTTATGTCTTAGAATATTATACAGAAATTACAGTACAGAAAGCAAGAAGGTAAGTAATATAAAACACCTAGGTTTTCATGGTTTTTTTTTATCGTTTTCATAAGGAAATATGTATATATTTCCTCATGAAAATGTTATTACATTATTATTAAAGCGTGATTACATTATGGCAATTTTTTTAAATTCAGCTTTGTGCTTATTTTGTACAGTTCTAAACATGTTAGAATGTTCCATAAATTAGCGAACATTCTAAAAAGACGATTTCTCTGTTCGATTTACATTCGAATTCACGGGTATCTTCTTGTAATTTTTAGCATCAAACTTATGTTTCCGAGGCATATGATTTTCACCCTAAGACTTTCATGTCTACACACGAAAATCATCAAAAACTATTTTCGAGACAATGTGCCCGTAAATACAAACCCTGTTACATATTATAGAGTATATGTATATATAGTACCGGGACCAAGCAGCTATCACCAAGCAACATGCCTGTTATTAGAAGGTATTTCAAGTGGGTAGCTAATGCACATCTCTTCAAGTACTTCAGTAAACATGCGACTATCGATGGTTCAAATTCTAGCACTGGCAAATAGTTTCTACGGCATATTGTTACCATCCCGTTTCCTAAGACTGTAGGGGAGAAACCCAGATAAGTCCAGCAAAACCCACAGACCAAATAACCATAATCGATGGAACAAAACATCACATATCGAAGCTGACACTCCGCAATGGAAGCCTGCCCTTTGCGGGTCTCGACGGGGCATTGAGGTGGGCCCAGTTATGCCGTGGGCTTCCTCCTGGATGACTTCCGTAGTACTACCTCATATTTAAATTTCCGAATGATTTAGTATACAGCGAGTGGAAGCTGAGAATCAGTTGCAGACTAAATGTCTCATGCCTGTTGTTGTAGTTAGCGTAGTTTTAACCATGATCTCGCTAAGGCAGATATAAACAAATCTGTTAACGCCAATTCTTCTTATAGTATTTCTAATATGTATTTTTTACGAATGTCTCAAAGGGACCAGTCTATTCGTTTCGCCCTTGTGACTTTTCGTTTGTACTTAGTTGTGGTATACACTGCCAGCAATCTTTCTTTTACCGTGTTTCGTTTCAAAAAATAAATACAGCTAGCCTTTTCTCGTTGGCTTCAAGCCCTGTTGTAGTTTTTGAAAAAGTTTATTGACGGATAAATCGTAATAAGATTTTCAAGTAAGGTTCGGCTCCAGGTACTCACGAGCGTTATGTTCAGATTCATATTTTCCTCTTTTCATCTTCAAAGTAGGAGACTTTATCATAATATAAGATATCAATTTATTCCTATACTAATACCTAATAAGTAAACCCAACGCTGGATTTACTTTCATAGATATGTTAACCGTTGTTAACGTTCACTTTACGGACCTGCACTGTTAATTTTCGAGCCATCTTTGATTTTGTTTAAAGAATGTTTTGAAGTTTTGAAGATCGATTGCTTTCTTAAGTACTACGGCAAGCGTACTTACTACGTAGCTTGGTCTAGATAATCCTGCCCGAAATATTATTATTGTAGAACAAACAACGTAAGGTGCAGCTAAATTTATGGCGCTGATTTAGTGATCAATACAATTCGTTAGTGTCTTGTATCTACAAAGCAATAAATATGTCGACGTATATATCTCCCGCTATTTTTCCGTTGAAAATTGCAATTTCTAGCAGAGAATGACAAGAAGCTGTAGCTTTTATGGTAAAATTATTTAGGCTTGGCATTGACGTACTTGACTGTTACAGTTATAAGAAAGAATGTATAATGCACATTCACATACAGTGCGGTATCAGCAATAAAGTTTATATCGGACGGCACCTGGGAAAGCTCAACAATGGATGTCGAGGACGGGAACCCGGAAGATATCAGTGAGGCCACCGTCAAAAGCAAGTCTGTCAAGCTTAAGTAGCCCGCCTTCATTGCAGCCGTTGATAGCAATAGCAGTTATGATCGCATCAGATCGTGATTGACGTAGTTGGCGGCGCTGAAGCAAGGGGTGGAAGAGAAGGAATCTAATACCGTAAAGGACTAACGTTGGCTTAAGGAAACTCGATGGACAACAAAAACCAGATGTAAGTCGTACGAAAGGGAGGCGGTCATTCAAACCAAAGCATATATTACTATTTTTAGAAGCCTTTGAGTTCCTCCTTTATGGTCCATCTAGTCTGACAGCTAATTTATATAGTTTGGAAACATAATGATCAAAAGTGAAAATAATTATCTTCTTTCTACATGCTACAATCAGTTCTTTTACTACTGAGACCATGCTAGTCTACGTGAATGCTTGTCTCCTTCATAGCGAGACCGAAATTGATTCTAGCAATGTTTGATTATCCCTGCAGCTGAGCAGAAGGCCATTATAAAATCGCGATCTGCAATTTAACGTTTGACTGATTTGTGACTAATAATTTCGATAAGATTCTACAGATGAGATGCGTACTTTACGCCCAATCTATGTGCACAAATGCCTGGGAATTATAGAACCATCTTTTCACGAGCACTGTTTAAGCGCGATGTTCTTTAGAATAGAGACTCCCTGCTGATTATTATCGGCAACAACGGCACGTTTGTAGTTCTTAATTAATTCTTTATGTTCTTTATTTTAAAATAGCCCAGTTATAGTACTTAATTAATAGAAATAGCAATTTTTTTAAAACTTCCTTATTACTAGTAAGCCAAATTCTACATCGCATAGCCCGGGTTTAAGCATTGCGTACTACGGGAGCTGCTCCTTATTTTCTAAGATCGAAAAAGACTTGCAGGATATCAACTATGGCTTAGGTGTGAAGAAAACTATCGTTCGCGCAACCTTATGTCGTTACTGTATACGTTGTCCGTTGCATTTCCTTTCTGTTGAAATTAAGTGTTCCAGAAAACAGAAGCCAAATTATCCCCTTTTTTACAGAATAAGTTACAGATCAGACAATGAATAACACGCTCTGAAAATATCTGTACTATATTTGTATAAACAGTATCTTGATTCTAGAATGCCCGCATATTCCTGAAGCTGCTGGTAAGCGGTTATAATTTTTATTATCTCAAAAAAGTTGCTGGATTTTGAAATATTGCACAACAAAACGTTAAGGCTTTCGTCCAGAACCTTCGACGCATATTTTGTTCAGAATAGTAAACTTCAGCTCTCCTTTCGGTTTTTTACATTTACTTACATTATGTAGAACTTAATGCAAGACAAGTAACAATGATAGCTCATTCCAATGCGGAGTTTCGTACGATGCTTATGAAACATGTATCCACGTCATCATTTCCTACTTACGATTGAACAATTCATAGAAAGCCTTCGATTTTTAATGATTTTCATTACTGCGAACTGGTCGTCTCGCGCTCTTAAATCGGAAGGGAGACTCTATACTATATGCTCTTATAAACATAGCTGGCATCTATGAATAAAATGCAGTTTAAATCATTAAAATAATTTGAAATTTAAAGTACAAGTCATCAGCCTCATTGTATATTTTTTTATTTACCCCATCAGCTGTTATCTCTACTATCTGTGTGCAATATTACCAAAGGTATGACCAGAAGAAATGTGTTCAATAGAAAGAGATTTTACTCAATTAGAGTTTTTACTTATGTTCTTAACTTTATTTATATAAGTGTAACTATGTGTCGTTTTGTTGTTAATTTATGTGAACGTCTCCGCAGTTGTTAAAGTGTAACTATGTGTCCTTTTGTTGTTAATTTATGTGAACGTCTCCGCAGTTGTTAGATCTACTAAATGCTACTAAAAAAAACGAACTAAGCTTTGTGAAAATTTCTCAGTATATATACTTAACTTAATGTAAAATCTGTGATAGAAAAAAACTAGAATTGCTGCACTCAATATAGACAGACTGCGTTATGAAGGAGTTGTAGTATACGCAAGTTACACAATGAGAGCTAGACATCCTCGTTCATAACGTTAACTGTTTACATAAAAGTTAGCTGAGAATGACGGCCAAGAAGGATTGTTCGAATAAAAACTGCCTCAAACTGAAGAAAATAATTTCCATTCAGCCAACGAGACCTCGAAGCCGGATCCAAAACGGTATCCTTCGTTCGCCTCCACCACATTATTCTATATAGGAAATAAGACAACTCATGCAGTAAATAATTGGCTGAAATGCGACGATGTAGTTATCGAAGTAATAATAAGAGCTTAGATTACAGCAATTACAATTAAAAGAAGTGACAGCAGCTACTATTATATATTTATGTGTATATATGATCAGCTACTAAGCATGCTTCTGAACCGCATGCCAACTAACCCAACTGGCTAGAAAATGTCTGCGAAAATTTACGATATAGAGGTGAAAATCAATCTGTCTTCAATATACTGAGAGTCATTTTAGAACTTCCAAGAACATTGAAAAACAGAACGAAGCACGGCTGCGGACGGATCCTTTGGAGGAGTTTGGAACTGTTTTTCGCTATCCTCCTATTGTCATTTTTATCGTGTTATTCATCGTATTATATCGTATCAGCTATAAGTAGGCTCATAGCGGAAAAATAAGTGAAGTAAGCGAAAAGTAACATCCTGTTTTTAAAGTTAAAATTCAGAAAATAACAGTCCTATAAGCATGTAGTATAGGAAATGCTAAAAATGACATGTCCTGCATAAGTGAATGAAAAAACTCTCGAATGTATGTGCATTGGGTTATATTTTGAAGACCTTATTTACAAATACTAGAAAGCGGCGCTGTCTTTCATGGACTGAGCATCCCATGGAACAACGTAATTTTTCCTGTATACATCCTGTACATAAATCCTGTATAGAAATCGATTAGGATAATGCAATGAAACACTGAGTAAGCAAAGAAACTTCACTAACACAATGCGAATGTTATTAATTACCTTTATTTTCAGAGAGGACCTCAAGCCTTTATCCTCGTCTTGCCTTCTTTCCTTTAAATTCTAAGGCCAACTAAAATGCGTGCCATAGCTTGACATAGCTAAAACATACACGTCTCTCGTCAACTACATGAAAAAGTCTAATTTCTAATATTATTAAGAAAAATCGGTCCTTTTGTTTACAAATCACCGTTTTTATTTCGTATATCTGTAGGAAGGTTAAACAGTTACAGAGCGCTGTTGGATCAGTCAATTACGCTTCTATCTTAGGGTCGAAACAGTAGTTCTAATTTTCTATAAAGTTAAATCATTCAGTGGATTGCTTATTAGCACCAATTGGCAACAGATAAAAATAAAGGAAATCAGTAAGTTAAAGAAATTGATTCGTCACGTGCTTCAGCAAATCAATTTGAAAACTTGAATTTAAAAAAACACCTGACCAAGTTAATGTAAATTTTAGGAATATCAGCTGTCTTAATTTCTACCCTATCTGCATACTATTTCTGTAAAAATCAATATGAATAGCATCTCAACACAGATGTCGTACGAGAAAATGTCATTATTATCACCTAAAAGCCATGATATTAGGATGATTGCGGCCGCTATGAAAATGTTTTTAGTGGGCAGGAGCAACCTTGCCCTTTTCTGGTAGATTCATAATTGTTAAAGGCCTGAAAAGCCCCCTGGAACAAATCAAGCTCATAGTAATAGTAATGATAGGTTGATGGGACTTTCGGCGCAGCTGTTGATCTAATTGTTCAGACGTTGTCGTCAACCGTTGCTGTGCGACGGTCCGGTTGACCCATGTTTCTAAATATGGTGATCTTTACCTTGCTATCCGTTGCCGACAATGCGACCGTCCGTAATGAAGTTCGATCAAGTCGCTGGGACATTTCTGCTTTATGCAAGTCTAGAGGCCGCCGCGGTGTGGACAGACGGCTGCCCTAGCGATAGTAAAACCTCTGAATAGAGAAAAGACTACGCAAGCGAGTACATTAGAGGCATTGCTGGCGGTTTATTTTAATTACTGAGTTGAATGTAAGTACAATGTGTATGTTAATGATGGCTGTGATAGATGAAGTGCGGACGAATTAATCGGTACTGTATAGGGCGACTGTTATATCAATAACTCTGTTCAACAAAATCGAGCACTTATTGAACTATTCGTAACGTACACTATGTACCGAACATAACTTCTTTACGATACGTTGAAATGCCACGCTAGCGCGGATCTAAATCCTGCGCGACTAAACCATAAACTTTAATGTTCAAGCAAAAAAAAAAAAAAAAAAAAACTGTCTGACGTGAAATGAATAAATTGTACTAAAGAAAAGCGTATTTTTATTTAGGGCCGCCGTTACGGACTTAAAGAAGCTTATTTCCTTGAGCTTGTTTTTTTGCTGTCTATACTTCATCAATCGTTGCCCTCGTTCAAACTATGTCTATTATAATCAAATATTCTATTGTCGTGCGTCTATCGTTGGACAGTTCTGTAGAAGAGCTGCACGGTCGGTCTTATGGCCCGCGGTAAGATGACTACCTCGAGCATATCCATGCCTAAATACCGTCGCTGAAGGGTTAAACAGTTGCAACAAAGAGATGGCATCTCTAATTGTAGTTAGAACTAAGCTGGAAAAAGACAGCATCTACTGGCACACAACTGTTGACAAGCGTATATATATATATATATATATATATATATATATATATATGAATAAAACAGGTTCTATACATGTAGATTATGATAACCTATTGTATACATTGTACTCGATAATTGTGATCTACGCTCATGTGTTTTTCTCATTAAGTGGGAAATACTTTTAGACTCAGACTTCTTGCAATAACCGGAGACACAAGACTCCCGTCACGCAGTAACTTACGAGTAAGTTAAATGGTTCGAGACCAAACATAGGCATACTTCCAGCCATTTAAACAAAACTGAGATATTTATTTCACAGAATAAATGGTAAAACTATATTAAGCAACTATGTTTAATATGAATTATCTTCGATAATTTCTTCTCTACATCCCAGCCACCTTTGTAAACCATAAAGTAATTGCTTATATATACTGGCGCGTTTAAATTTAGAATTTTCCTTGTGCTTTTTTTTTCTATGATTGCATCTAGATAAAAATAGACGTTTCAACGAATTTTTTAGGATTTTTTAGGCAGGAAGTTACGTTTTTGACGATAATAATCGCTTTTCACGGCTACTACAAATTCAATTCGTAACAACTACTTACAAACCGTGTCCAGAATCTCCCTTTTTAATCGGCAAACGATTTTCTTATAGCAGCTGTGTGTCAAAAGATATTGGTAGGCGTAAACTCCTTAGAGTGTCAGTCAAATATGCTACATATGGAAAATTTCAGCAAAATTAAATTTTGCCTCGATAACACACTAGAAGTCCCAATAATATTGGAGCTTATCTAGACAATCTAATTGGAAATTGATTTTCTCCACTTCAAAATGCTCCTTAATTTCTGTATCGAAAACCTGGCTTTGCAATTTTTTGGACCGATAATTAGAGCCTCTTTGAAAATTAAAGATCATGAGGAGGTGCGCTGATGCCATTCTTTGTCCTATGTCGGCAATCTTTCTTGCTCCTGAGCACAGTACTCTCGAATTTCCAGCTTGCTCTTATTTCAGTAGTCCGTCATATCAAGGATTTGGTTGATCGAGTAGAAACTACAAGAGCAGTATCTAACGGGACCTGGCACATATCTTCTCTTACTACTAGCAATTTTCCGCTTGTTCCGCGGCATGATTTTGTGGAAATACAGGAGTTGGCGTTTAAGATACGTATTGCCGGCTTGAGCCTTCGGGCATGTAAGCGTCTGTTTCTTGCGGTTTTGGTCGTCTGTTAGATAAAATAGATGCCTATCTAATATACAGTATGTGTCCATCTATTCCCTAATGTCCATGCTCCAGCCCGCCAATCAGGAATTCATTTCTTTCATTCATTCATTCAGAAGAACATTTTTAAACCGTTTCCTTTCCGAGCTCTTGTGCTCCCGACAAGGACCTAGGCTAGGTCTTGTCTCTTCAAAGCTAGGCGCCCACAGCGAGCGCGAGTTTTAATGACGGCTACGCAAACTCCATTTTCGAGCGTCGTTTTGCTTCAGGAGGCAGCAGCAAGGCTACTTTAGGGTTGGAGTTGAAACAGTTCACCAGAGAGCAAGTCTGACTGGCAGTCTTATACCGCACCCACCAACTAGCAGGTTTACTAAAATATTCGTTGAAAATGCTCTCAAAAGGTAGTTAATAAACGTACTCTAAAAAATCTGGGTCTTAGATACGTGTTCATTCTTTATTACGCTTCTTCTCGTAAGAATTGTGGAAGGTTCGTCATAACGAGAACATATTTCAGTCTAAAAAGAGATTTTTCGATTACATATTAGTTAGATAATTTGTTTTTTTTCTGTATTTCACCACGAAATAGATTGGATGTTCAGTGATGGCTTTCAAAAACTACGTTCAAGTCAAAGCTGCGTTACATGTATAAGCTACTTGGTGCTAGGCCAGTAGACGGAAACACAAGTTGTGGGTAGTTTTCATTTAATAGAAAGAATTAGTTGTTTCGTCCCGCTTCCATTAAGTTGGAAAAGTCCTAGTTGTTATGAATTCATTGTATCATTCAAACAAGTAAGCACATCTTAATCAAAGTAGTGTTCTTCATTTCTTATGGCTTCATCTCCCTTTTGCGCAGTTAATGTATCCTACAAAAAGCTTCGTTTTTAAAAGCGGCCAATCCGTCTATTCATTTGTGGACTTCGGTTTCTATTCTAAACAGTCTCTGTTAATAACTATACTTCGTTGACCAAAATAAGTGGTAGCTAGCTGGAACGACATCTGGGCGCTGTGCTGGATGAGATGGAGTGTTCCACGGGAGGTACGTTAGCGCTCGCTTTTTATTAAAATTGTTAAAGTAGTGTGTAGAACAACATGGTCACGTTGTTCTACACAATATCATCTTGTGTCGCCCTTGTCGATATAAAACTTTCTCATTGCCTAGACGGATGAGAGCGACGGTCGCCCATAACTTTTTCCCGAAGTTCAAGTACTTCTTACCCCATAATATGGGTATCTGCAGATTTTTTCCATAGCCATTTTTTGGGGCGCCATATTGTAGGGGTTTACGTTTAAGAGGGTAATAAAAAAATCTGTCTTTCATCGCAGCTAGCAGTTCTACTTAGAAAAGACTTCCTTTCCTGTAATGCACGTTTTTTGGATCTTTGTTCCTCTCTGGATCGTTTCTGGTAGATATAAATGATTAATAAGCCAACTGGGTCACTGTTAGTTGTCGACAGAGCTCTCAAGTGGGTCGCGCCACACTCTACCTAGAGAGTGCCACTGTTCGTCGTCGTTCGCTTCTTATCATCGTCCACAGCGTGGCTTGTACGTTCAAATTGAAATTTCTAGTTCTGAAGAGATTGAAATTGAATTAAAAAATAGCAGCGCTTAGTCCACGCCCGCCTTCGACTTCATTAACAATGCTCTTTGTTTCGGCGGCACTTTTCCTAGCTCAAAAACAATGTCGAACATGCGCTTTTTTGAGCTCTATAATTTAACCTGTCAGCTAAAACAACGCAACAGTTTAGTAGAAAAAACAAGACACCCATCTGACGGTCAGAACAGTCATTCCGGGAAGTTTCAGCTGAACCAAATCTCTCGAGTTTTCGAGCTAGTCATCTAGTGGAATGCCTGCTTTTGTTTCTTATATTGAAAAATCATCTCTGTTGTGCCAAGAGAGACAGACACAATTTTTAGTAGCCATATGGTGGTGATCCAACGTTGGGCTGGGACATCGTTACAAATATTGGACAAATTACAGTATTCGAGTTCACGCATGACAAAGGTTATGCACAACCAGCTATAACAACAACCTCCCGGGTCTCTTTCAACTCGTTATCGTATCTGCCCTATGAAGTGCATTCTTTCAGATGTCAACTAGACATGATAGATTACCTGATCAATGCACTATATTAAGTATGCTTCGGTCTGCCTTAGACTGTAGTTCACGAAAAGGTATGCTAGTTTTGTCTGCGCATGATTTGCAGGCTACTCTACAAAGAGACGTCCTATGCACTGGGACAATGGCAGCTGTGTTTCCTCACATGAAGTGGCCGAAGTTCGGAATAATGGGGAACTTCGGGGATGACGGAATAATTATAGAGGTTAATATAAAAGTCAGGGCAAGTGCAAAGCTGATACGAATAAGGCTAACAGTGATCGATACTGATCTAATTATCTGGTCAATGTGGAGATCGAAATCAACGTAATTGTATCTCAAACGTGGTCATATTATTTAAGGTATATTTGTCAGCTTATTTATGAAATGCATTGTCTGCGTCGAAAGAAAAAACACCAAACATAAAGATGAAAGTATAGGGTGTTAGAGATAAAAATTAATATACAGTAAAATAGAACGAGAAATTTTAAAAACAAACAGTGTCTAAATACACAATAACCTGAATAAGCTAATAGTTGATCAACAAGCATTGAAAATATGCCATTTTTCACTTGTGAGCTGTAAACGCTCTGTGTACGAGTAAGCAAGACAATTTCATTTATTCAGTAGTTAATGGAAAGGACTAACGCCCAGAATCGAGGAAAAGAACTAAAGCGACAACCTAAAATACTATGTCATGGCTCTTCATCTCTATTGCGTATGAAGAAGTAGAAAAGTAGAAGCTAACCTGACAAAAACTACAATTTCATTGTAAATCTCGATTCATTGATCCAATGAAAGCAAATGTCGCGTAAGTAACACGCACGACGTGCGTTTGTAACATGTATATGCAGGTTCACCAAATTGATGTACTTACAAGCTCTGCGCAATAACAGACTGGTTTCTGTAACGCTATTTTATTTTATGTCATGCTTAGCTCGATCCAGATCTATGTTCACTGCATGAAGCCACGCTCTGGGTCCAAGTGTAGTAAAGAAGCAACGAATTTCGTAATGGAAGTAATTTATCGTATCGGGGGAAACCTCCTCAAGGGCCCTGCGAAAAATTGACTTCGTATTCAAAAGAGGGTATCACCCTGTCGAAGCCCGCAATCCCAGAGAAGTTTCGGTATCGCTCGTTTGTGCCAGCCCTGTTTACCCTTCTCTGTTATTATAAGTAAATCAGACTCATGCTTTGTGATAATAACATCTAGAATAATGTCGTACTGTCACAGGCGTAATCAGAACTAGTCAGACCGTAATAAATTATCGTTATAAACTTACTCCAACTCAGAACATCGACTCGTATTAATGCTTTTTAGACACGTATATAAGTAGCAACGAAGACGCAAACAGATATGATGTTTGCATCATATTATGACAAAATTTTATTGAGATGCCATCATGGAAATAATGGAGCACTAGCTGATTAACTAAGTTACTGTGAAACTTTTCTAAGAACTTTTTTACTAGGAAAGGACCTTATGCATACAAAGGAGAGCTCATGCAAACGTCTATCTTTGACAGCCATAAGCGTAGTCAATAGTGCTTATCTCAGCACAGTTGCCTTTCGTATCCCGCCTGTAACCAGAACAGAGCGACATTGCTTGAACGCCATCACCAACACAATTGTAGGTTATAATTAGGGTCCTATAACGCTGGATTCACTCACGCCAAGCTACAAAATGGGAACACACAAGTGCGCTTGTACCATAAAACTGTTCCCAGGCATGATCCTTTATGCCTATGCAATACTGCCTTGAAATGCAATAAGTTGCCGATCACGAAAACTTGATTGATTTATTATTTAACATTAATTATAAGTCAAATGCCCTTGAGCATGCCCGATTACTGCTTGGCTAGTAACTGTTGTTATGTGAGGTACCTTAACTTAATAAAGTAAAAGTTGCAATATTAGCACTTGAAAGCAAATCTTCACTTCGATGAAATTTTATGCTTTATCATTTCCGATAACGAAAAAATAAAATTGAATTTTATACTTGCGTTAATAAACACACAAAAACATTATTGTTTTTCGAGACGATCTAACTTGTTCTGCTTGACGACTCTTTTTTCTGCAATGATGCATATTTTACAATAGGATGAACGAATACGCGTGTGCGGCCATGCAAAATCAGCACTCGTTTTCGTCGCTCAACGACGAAGCTAAGATAGCCCGCTACGTTAGGAATTGATTTTGCCGAACCGAAATCGACGCAAGTGAATGATAATTGGTATCATTTTTTGCTAATAAATATATTTTGGTCGCATAAAAAGGATTTATAGGCCGAATTTGTCTCTGCGGTAAGGCACGAACCTAATTTTTCCCTAGTTTATTTCTACTGCATTTGACTTTGGAATACACGAGGATTAGCTGTCACAATTGCTTCTCTATATTAAGTCATAGCCCTGTTACACAAAGGTAGGCTCCCTGTGTTTTGACTTTTACGTTGGGCGTTGCTGCTTGGCATTCCGTAAGACCTCTGGCTCCTACGCAAGGGTAACCTAAGTATCATTATTCTTTTTAGTTGTGGTGTACTAGCCACCACTGGGCCACACTCGATAGGTTCGTATTAGAAGCACTGCTGCTATCTTAAGATGGATCTTAAAAAAGCTTTGAAAACTAATCCGCACCTTTTTCAAAGATATGTTGGAATATTTAAAGCCGTTGCCGGTTAAGAGTTTTTTTTTAAACAAGCCTCCAAGCACATCATCTATATCAAGTAGAGAAGTTTGTAGATATAACTAACTGTCAGCTAAGATCACAGCTGAGTGATCCACTAATGCAGTAACTTAACGTAAATAAAGGCTTGTCTTAAACATGAGACGCCGCAAACTTTTAGCTAGGCAAATTTTAGAACTTCCTAGAATAGGAGAAGAATCCAGTAGTCGGTAGGAAATGTACTTATGTGCATTTCATGTGAATCTAGCACTATTTCTTGTTGCCCTTTTGCGGTCACGCCTGTATACACTAAATTACAGAACGCTGAACTTCGCGTTATTAGTAGAACGCAACGATCGGCATATGTTTTTTCAAACTATTTCTAATAGAGACGAGCATAGTTTCTCCATGTGAATTCTGCCAGACGCGCCATCAGCTATAGGTTTCAAATTTTACCTTCCTGCAGCGAAAGCGGAATCGTTGATCATGCTTCTCGTTAGATTACCACGCTGTTCTGTCCTTGTTCTTCCTTGTAGCGGTATTATTCACTATTACTTTAGGTGCTCTTTTACGATGCTGATATGAAGATCAGTGATATATCCGAAGGCATTCTTTATTGATCCGATAGTATCACGTTGGCTTAGCTTAACAAACGAGTGATCAACGTAAACCAAGGTTCACTATATTGTGTCCTACCTAACAGGTCACTGACATCGATCTGTTTAGGCATAAGTAACACGTGCTGACAGGGCTCTTGCGCGTATTCTATGACCCGCTAGTTCACTGCTACTATTAGGACTCTGAAAACCGATAAAGTCAATCTGGATCGCGTGTGCTACATAAGTTAAATTGCAATAAATATATCCCGTTGGCAATCACCATTATCAGTACTGGTGGACGGTTTCGTGGAAATCAGATTGAATACAATGCCTGTGAATGCGCAACGCTTACTTCAGAGTATCTGTAGTTTATTATTTGGCGATAACGCACAGGTTCCATTAAGAGTTTGGCACCCGAGTTTGCTGGAACAAGTTAACGAAAAACTAAACAGTTACGTGTTTGCTGATATCTGGTTCAATAAGCACCAAGCACTAAACGGTTGGACCATCCTCGCCGAGGCATGGTAGACGCCCACAGTGTCGTGGAGATAGTTGAGCTTGAAAAACACGTATGCCACACACACGCACCCATATGCCATGAGTTACTTGTAAATATGGCGCGAAGTCAATAGGCTATCGGCGTAGTTGAAAAAATATCTAAGATACCATGGAATAAAATGAATGGAATGAGAAAACAAGTATATAATGAACTTAACTCAATGTCAACACAGAAAGTTCCCTATAATAAGAAACAGTGCAGCAGAAAACAGATAAAAAAAAAAACAAGAACAAACGCCTCATGCCTTTGAATTGTTGATTTTATTTTTTTTATACATTTCTCAGTAGATCATGTACTGCAGACGCCATATTTGTAGTAGCACGTATACTTTGAGATTAAAATGATAATAACAATTTTATGCATAATGTTGCTAATTTATCCATTGGTAATAATTGTAGAATTACAACAGTAAATATTTTAATTATTTGTATTAAAAACACCGCCGAGCATATCACAGTCCTTATCGATATAATTATTGGACTGCGCAGTCATAAGCAATTTGGTTCCAGAAATATTCTTTGTCAAAAAAAGAAAATAGGGCGAGATTGTGGCATAACCTCTAAGAGACCCAAGCGCTAGATGTTCTTAGCCCCACAGATGTGAGGGTTTGCGCCTGCATCAGATCATTGTTAAGGTACGTTCATCTCGCGTTATTGCATAAGCTTTCCGTCGCCTCCTCGTGTTAATTTACGATGTCCAGGGGCATACGTATCAGATGTACCCTCAAACAAATGTTTTGCTGCCAGCATCGTTGGTTGCTGCCTAGTCGAAATTAACATTCAGTCGGAGTTTTTCGTGGGCAGTTTTTTACGTTGTTTGATCCCACCCTCTTCTATTTGGCCCATTGACCGTCTTTGTGGACGCGTCGACTCAAATTGAGCCATTCCAGAACTGAGCGGCGCTTTCCAACTACGCTTCATTATCTTTACGCGTAACCCTGC
Source organism: Varroa jacobsoni (assembly GCF_002532875.2). NCBI lineage: Eukaryota > Metazoa > Arthropoda > Arachnida > Mesostigmata > Varroidae > Varroa > Varroa jacobsoni. Next base: position 95,767 of record NW_019214411.1, on the reverse strand, counting down.
GCAAATGAGCAATCAGGCCCACTTTTGTGGATGAGTTTGGTGTAAGCCTAGTCAAGGACTCCCGATGATTTGCCGACTTTGTCCCCGCGAGCATAGAACACTGTTTCTAGGATAACAACCTGTAGCAGCAACTCTCATTGCTTTCGTCGCAGGCAGCCATTTCCACGACGCAGAATTTCCACGCGTTTCTTTAAATAGAAGGTATTTTTGAAATCTCCAAAAGCAGTATTTGTTGCCGTTTTGAAGGAAAGCGCGTGCGGTGTACATTGTACGTTAGGCGCTACCTTTCGTTGCACATGGCATTTGGCAAAACGGCAGATGATTTTCTAGTTCAATACGATTGATGAACTGATATAACAAACCGTTACGCATTTAGGCAGCTAGTTCTGTCAGAAGTTTTCATAGATACCTTGTTTATCGATCAAGGGCCAGATGTAATAATTTATCAGATAGAGTTTCTCTTCAGCATGGTGACTATCTCTTGCTAGTTTCAAATGACTTTTCCATTGATATGAGGCTCTAGACTTACTAGTATTGCGACTCAGATCGTTGACTAATATTGCTAAAATGCTTTTCATTCGACCCTGCCGTTATCAGCGGAAACCTGTTAAAGCTACATTCTGTATGCGCACATAGTGGAGAGTTGGAATAGACTACACTGTGTAAAGTACAGTTATAAGGGAAGGTGTTAGCGGTCAGAGTTGTTGCCACACGCAAAGAGTACTGTAAAAAAAAAACTTGAACTAAATAATAGAACTATTTTGTTCTATTCTAAGAGATGCAGCAGGAACTCCACATGTAGCAAACGCCCATAGTTACCTAATTTAGGCTAAAACGGAAACACGTGCATATCAATTTGATCCAAAGTGTTTGGTCCAGATCCGCCCCGTTCTTGATCGTTTTCCCCATAGGGCTCCTCCTAATTACAAAAATGTCTTAAGATCTGTTTACTAAACATGCTTTACTCTACTATTTCGGTCATTGTACCTGATTTGTTTGCATCGAACATATTTGCCGATTGTTAGGACAGATGTATAAGAAACAAAGGAAAGTATCACATGTTAAGAAATCATCACCCTTCAGAGTTCGCTTACAACGGCCTGATATATCCCGCTTACAGGTGTCATATTTTTTATTATTTGCTTTTTAATTTAGGGGGAAAAAGTACTTATAATAACAAAGCAACTTCGCGCTCAATTAGTAACAGACAAGTTACTATTTCGTCTTAGTTATTTGTGAGGTAATTGGCCACTTAAGCCGGTCTGTATTTGAAATAATGTACTGTCGACGCATGCGGATTTACGCTGGGGACCAACCGTCTGAAACAATGTTCAAAAACATTATTGAACGCAAATATCGATTAACTTTGCCTTCTGATTATAGGGAACTGTTGACAGAGGATTAAAGTCACTAATCTACAGGTTTGGTTGAATTGATTCTCCCTACTGTAGTCGTTGCCGCCATATAAAGCTGTTAAATCGAAGGTTCTTTTTTTTAACATAGTATTGAAGATGATCATATTAATTATCGATAAAGACACGAATTCTAGCGGGTCGCAAGCTAGTAATCGAAACTTAATTATTAGTCATATGATATCAAAGAACGCACAGGTCTCAATTTTGTATCTTTCTTCTTCTTCTTTTGTATCAGCTACAACTCGACATAATTAATAGGCGACCCAAACCTCTACGACACTTTTAGCATTCGATCTAATCCCAATAGTAGCGCATGTTTTGATTAGGCTGAATACTATGGTGATAAGCGACAGGCAGTCTCCTCACGTTAGTCCATTTCGACGGGATCATGTTGCCGACTTTTGGATGTTGTACAGGAAACTCTTTGTTTTCGTGCCGGATATCAATGCTCGGAGCAAACTGGTAACAAGAATGCGTGGGGGAGGCTAGTAGACTCAATATCAGAACAAAGTAAAGCATATCAAGAGGATAAGGTAGAATATTCTCGGGTTGTATAACGCGTTCGACGCATTGACTCTCTCCTTTGACATTAATGTTTTTATCCAATTTTAAGCCTGTTCAATACATGTTTTAAAATGCGGCCATCAATGCTTCCAGATCTGCCGATCTGTTCATCTCGTGCGTTTAAATGACATACGAGTACGATACACTGTGATGTCCCTCTGATCCCCTGTAACAATTGAGTGCTCTTCATCAGGTGTAATACTAGTGCCGTTCATATAGCGATGATTAGCAAACGATGATGCAGGACAAACATTTAAAGAAGCGCCAGAAGCTTTGATTACGGACTTCATAAGTGTCTGCGTGCGACTATAAAAAAAGCCAACATTTGACGGTTGTTCTCATAATCTGGCTGCAAGGCCGAAACTTGTGTGGGTCTTTTAAAGTGTATATGGAACAAGAGTAAAACGCGAAAAATGGATAGCAAGGAGCTACATTAAATTTACAGGCCGATGTAGAATGTCAAGGAGAGAGTTGACATCACGGACCACTAGTACCGAAAAGCAAGGTAATTGACTCCGAAGACCTAACTATTTTTCAGTGCAGCCTTTACTATGTTTATTTAATGAGTTGCCGACATTAATTCAGGTTACTAAGAGCATTTGTGTATTGAATAAATCATGCATACTTTCTTTACACGTTAGTTAGAAAAATTATATTAATGCTCTTTACATGAATTGTTGCCGCGTCTTGCCCATTCTTGTCAAAAAATGATCGCAGATTTAAGTCAATAGTGGTTAAGCGATATGACAAATCTATTTGATGAGAAACAGCAGCTTGGTTTTGAAAAACTAAACCATTGACAGTATTTACATGATGCGGAGGTTTAGTTGCGGGCAAAATATGGGCTGGACCAAATCATCTACTTGTACCGATTCTGCACATTGGATTTATGTTCCTATGAAATTTTACAGGCGATTTAATTTTAAGCGACTTTGTACCCGTAAGTGATGCAATCCACAAATTTTGTTTTATTGTTACCTCAAATAAACTTCTCCTATGGGATTAGACTTAGCCGTAAACAGGCCACGTGTATAGGTTAAGTTGACTAACTACATACAAACGTAAAAGCCAGTTTGTTTCTTTGGAGACGCCAGCATTTACGGCGCTGGAGCACTTTTAACTGAAATGTAGTGACCCATAAAAAGCTGGATTCTTTCCTTTTAGCTGTGTTTATCTGTATGTTTTCGTACGTTTTCCATTTAACTGTGTTCCGTAAATCTGATTCGAAGTGTAGCGTTATGCAACTTACTCAGGTAACCTTAGCCTGTGCATAAGTAAAATAAGAGGGGTCAAGTAATAAACTTAAATTTGTCTTAGGGGTGTTGTAATGGTGAACTTAACTATTTGTAGTCATTTGGGTTTGCCTTGTGGTAATTCTGCCTTCACTTTTAGCCCAGAAAACGACCGATGTCCATTCATAGGAGTAACACAGTTTTACGACACGAAACGTACGACCGCTTAATCTGTTCCACATAATCGACGGAACGTCATTGAAGACAACAAAAAAAGAAAAAGTAGTGATTATATTTCGTTTTTTATGGCTGATGACTATTCTACACGAGGATAACGAAGCTAAATCTTTACTATGAGTGCGTTGTTCATCATCGCCTCTCCGGGTGTGAAAAAATCAGATCCAGTTAGCACAAAGGCAGCAGTGCTAGGGCAGGCAGCCTTTTATACCATGTAGTTGGGTAATTCAAGTTGAGGGTGAGTCCGTAATCTGTACAAGAACTTAACAATGAGGTCTCGTTAACGATTCCCCAACGGCAGTACAGCTGGTTAGTTATTACTAACTCGTTGGTTTTTTATAGGATTCACCTTATAGAAAGGAAGGCGTACTCGAAATACTTGACACAGAATAGTGTGGGCCCAGAACTCTTGATCGATCTTGGTAGATGTAACTATACTATATTACATGGTACTGAATTCCTAAGTGAAGGTTGTACTCTGTGACAACTTGTGGATCAGTGCCGCATACATTTCAGTTTAGGGCACGTTGATTTATATAACGGATGAGACGAACAGGGCTCAGATGTGTAAAAAAGATAATGTAAGAACTTGAGTGATCAGCTATCCTCTAGGTGTCCCTGACTTTGACCGCCGATTGAATAAGCTGAGCCTTCAATTAGCCTAAACTGTTTATAGCAAAGTAGCACTAATCCTTGTTGACAGCGACTATCATCATCGGCCAGCATCTTAGCACGTTGGCGCCATTAATTTTAAAATGCGCGTTGCCATTTAACATACTGGCTAGACGATGGCACGCACCAACACACATTAATCATAATTCATAACACATAGATATCAGCTAATATAATAATAATAATCACTTTGTCGCGGCAGTGGTGGCGGCAGAACTGCAACAGCAGCGCACTGATTAAGCAGCGGAAATCTGGTTGGTGTTAGCAAGATGGCGGCGGTAAACCTCTTGTCGTCGTATGGTTTTTTCTAGTCGAACGAAGTGTGCGTTGGTTAGCTGAACTTTTGTGATCGAACGTGCCCTGCAACGTGATTTGGTTAAGTTACATTGGACGCCAGCGTCACATCGATAGCGCTGACACTAACCCTGTCGACGATCACCGAAAGCTCATCCACTAAACACGATGGAAAACAATTTGAAGGCTTTGTTTGAGACACGCAGCCCTCCACCGGATTCCAGGGAAGAGGTTTACGATAGTTTCAACGAAGAGACCTTCGGTACCATGGGTGAGGCAAAGAGTACCTCATTTTATTTTTCTGTTTTCGTGTAAACTCCTGCAGACCTTTGGACTAAATCATTCGTACACGGTTAACCTCGTAGCTACAGCGTCACAAGCTTGCCTATAACAGGTCTCATTTGGAAGGCTTATCAACATGTCTTTTATAAGTAGCAACTAATTTTTATAGGAACTTGAATATTCTTGTTTTTAGGTATTTGAGGGTACAAAGTGCTTCCTTAAATAGAGCAAAGTTCAACTAGAACTGTCGACTTAACTTTTTTATGCCGTGTTGGATATTGTAGAAGGTTTGCATAATTCCACTATTCGAATATCTGCTTTATCTAAGGTCTGGTGGTGTAGAAAGTGTGCAGATAAAACATCTGTTTAGCTCAATCTTAGTCTACTGTAAACATTTACGCATCGAACCGCTAAGGTGCCTCAATCACGATGATCCACATGCATACACTTCTCATTTTGGACGCAGCGTGTAAGGTCAATCGGTTAGGTTATTTGGCGGCAGTTTAAAAGCTGTGGTCATTGGAGATGCGTTCGTTTGTATTGGTTCATTACACGTAAAAGCTATCTCGTCCTACAAGCAAAGTAGAGCTTTTCTCGAACATTCGTTTAAAAAAAACGCCGAAACTTTTTTATAACGCGGGTTCATCAGTCACCGTGTTGGTCAAAATGGACATCTAATTCACATGTATTTCAAGACATATCGCTGTCTACCATGTCGGACGCCGTGTCCTGTTTAAGACATATAGCTGCTTTTCCTTCGAAATTTTTGCTGCAAAGGCTATTTTGAAGAGACCCGTTTGCCGAAGAGATTCTATACCAACATTTTATGACGTTAATATAGCCGCGTATAATTTAAAAGGATTTTAAAACGATTCTAAAGGGGAAAGAACAACTTTCTTTAACGAGATAAATTTAACGAAGTAGCGTACTGTTTAGTTTCTAGCTGACTTAATCTTACGTTCGGAATCAATTTAGACTAATCTGCGGTTTTTCACATACTAATAGAAATGCACGTCTTTAATCATACGTATATAACCACAAGAGCAGATGTCTCACCCGTAACAACTTCGTAAATTATTACAGATCCATAAGTATAGATACCATAAAAATTGCAAAGACATGACTTTGATAATGAACTATTCATTTTTTTAGAAGTCTCTTCGTCTTGCTCTAACGATACAATCTTTTCGTGAAATTAGTACGAAAAATCCGCTACGAATTGTAGGAAGTATTACTCCATCTTAATTTGAATACTAGATTCGAATAACTACAAATTACTATCTGATATAACTGGTGTCAATAGCTTAGATTACCTAAAGGATTCACATTTCATAGGTAAATGTTGTAAATAAACGTAAAAATATGAATGTTCATTATGTCCAGTTCTATCAATTAACTTTATTTATGAAACTAATTGGGCTCATACTGAAGATCTGTTTGTTTTCTATTGGGGATAGATTTGGAAACGGCCATCTTCATTTGAGTTATTACCGTTTATTGAATCTAAAATTATTTCGGTTACTTTAAGTCAATGTATCGTAAACGGTACTATTGAAGGAGAAATGCATACATACACAAATTTCTTCTTATTGATTCTTTATTAAAAGTATTTTGTTGGGCTTAGCCCCTTGTTGGGAGCAAACGTATTCTAAACAACGTTGAAAAAAGTAGTCCCAGGATCCCCAATCAACAGTGCTAATAAATGGGTATGCTTATGCTTTTAGAAACTTGGGAAGAGGGTGAATTTGAGTCAGGTAGCACACTGACGATATCAAACGGTGCCGAGACGGATGGTGATTCTGCAAGCTTAAAAGAGAAAGAAGCCGATGATTCAGTCGAAGAGGTCTCGGGACGATGTTCGAGGCGTGCTGGAGTCGATGACAATGATCAAGAGAAAGACAATATGGCGTTTTTGATTGATTCAACTCTTTCGCATCTAGGCCTGGATTTCACGATGCAGAAACAGGACGGCAGTAGCTGTGGAGCATTAAAAAAACTCTACGGGAACCGGCAAAGCGCCACCGAGGAATTGGAGGGACTCGCAGGTCGAGAAATGGGCGACTCTCTTGAGCAGTTACCTCCCGACACGGAGGAAAATGAGTGGACTATAGGAAAGCAAAAATCAGAAGGTAAGTTCGATCATTTTTACTTATAAAATCCTGTAGCCGCTAAATTGCACTAGATAATTTACTACTAAATGTCTACCAAAAGATGTGTGCAGCAATAATGACAAGCGTTCGGTTCAAAAACCAAACGCAAGACCAAAACATTTGCTGTTTGGTTTACGAAAGGTCGATCGATACACAAAGCAAAGTCACCAAGTCACTTGGTTTTACGTACGCCGCTTCGGGCTTCAATACTAAAATTAGCTCAGTCAAATTCTATTCACAGGAAGAAAATCAGAAAGTGAGTTATAGATTTAATAAGTCGGAAATGGAGAAATGGAGGTGAAAGGCAATACGAAGTATTTAAATGAAATAGGTAATGATTTTTCATCTTTTGTGCGTGTAGCATGCTACGCGCAAACTAAGTAAGGATAGTAATTGCTTCCGTAGCGTGTTGACATTGTAGAAATGTAAACATACCTACATATACGAATTTTAAAAAGGGAAAATGTTTAATTGACTAATGTCTACCAGAACAAGGAAAAAAATTAACCTATCATTACGGGAAGAGGACGAGCGCAAATCTATCTATATGCCTAAGGGCATAGATAGACGATAAATGCTTAGGATGTCCTTGTTGAAGCATATTAGGTATAGAGCACTATGAACATTTAAGTAAGGTCTTGTAAGATGATCACATCCTTCATGGCTGTGAACCTCAATGCGCTAGGTGACTATTATCATCATAAGATTTCCATACATTCGTTAACATAAAGTATGGGGAAAAGTTTACCGCAATAGTTACAGATACAAATCTCTCTTGGCTAACCTTTGTTTCAAACTGTACGATGAAAGCAACGTGCAGCGGACCTATTGTTAACAGTGAACAAGCTTATTTTTTTAAACGGAAATACTTTCAGCTTTTGCAGATTATCATCCACGCTACAAAAAACTGAGAATTAACATTAGGCATTTTCCCTTCATATGCTTCATCGCATCCTTTATTTGCGTCTTCTTCTGTTCAATTAAGTTCTTATTTTTCTAATGAAATATTAACTATAGAGATTTTAGTTATCTCCTGTGATGTTCTTCTGTTCAATTAAGTTCTTATTTTTCTAATGAAATATTAACTATAGAGATTTTAGTTATCTCCTGTGATGTTATCTACGAAAGAGTTTACAAACGTTACTTTTTATAGATAGGTCTTTCATCGAAAGTTTGTATTATATCTAAATATAATAGCTTCTCGTGGCGTTATGCTATTTATTTAAAAGTAAAGTTTGCTAATATTTTCTTTAGGACTTGTTATAACATCTCCCAAAATTTCAAAAAGAAAACATTTCCATCTTATCATATCCATTCCGGGGGCATGTCTTTGAATCATGCCTAGGAGATCGGAGGCACATGTGGGATCAAGTTGTTGTCTGTAGCCCATCGTTGATTACAAGTGGATAAGAGTGAGTGGCACGTCTTTTAAGCTTCTTCTATTTGACCTTCTTAGATGTGTTTAGAGCATGCGTCGTAAGGAAGCTTAGTCTGGCGATGATTGAATAGTAATGACCGGACTAGAAAACGATAATCATCAGTCCATATTTTGTTGCTGTTGTGAAGTAATGTGCTAGCGTTAAAAATATTCACTTTGAGGATACTCAAACCACATTGAAATTTTAAAAACACTCAGGTAGGTCAGAGTCGCCATATTATATAATTCAGTTGCATCATAAAGTAGGTCAATACGACAATCCAATATCTTTTCGAAAATCGACCGTTCTTTTGAACTTGGTTTTCGTACGCGCACAGCTCAGCAATTACCGCGAGCAAGGCACGCGGTTGTAAGTCGTGTGTGGTGACTGATCATTGTCTGATGAAAAATTGAGAGGATCTGAATAATTTTCACCTTGCATAAAACAAGACGATAGTTCGGACTTTATATGATATTAGTCATAATTTAAGACTAAAATTATGCTTGACGACCACACGAAGTCAAGCTTAGCGAGCACCGTAGCACCATATCGCTTACGGCTATGGATGCTTATAGTTGTCCAATCTGTTACAACCTGTGCGACCTCAGAAAACGTGTGTACTACGCGGATAAGTTAGTGATGTTTATTCTTTAAAAAAATCGTAAAAATATTTTTAACACGGACTGGTAATTTGGAAGCTTCTAGATTCAACTAGCTATGATTCCAAGATTCTAATTAATCAGATCTAGTTATATCAACACCGAAATGCTCTAAATGTGTATACCCTAAATAATTTGCTTGTTTGCATTGTATGCCCATTCAAAAAGTTGTTACTCTAGGTTTTAGTCTTAATTTATTGTTTCAAGTTGTAGCAATACCGAACTTGGATTCTACCCACCATGTATCTGAAAATTGCGTTTATAATAAAATTTCCCATATATTGCCACATAAACTCCCAGTTGTATTGTCAAACGCCATTTGTATCAATATTTATACATTTTTAGATAATTTTAGGTTCACATATTACTGCGAAGCTTGCCGAATATACCTTAAAAACACGCAGTGCCAGTTTAGCGTGTCCAGTCAAATTTTACCTGACGTGTCTACTAGAAAGCTCATTTAAGAAGCGATCAGTTCATATCTACGGTAGAAACTGCGGCGTCAGCGACAATTAACAGCCTATAATAATAATGTATGTTTATCTCCAAGCAGTCGCGAAACAAAAAAGGCAATTATGTTACCCAAAAATTTACTTTAATCGTATGTATATGTATATATTGACATTTATACTTCGTTAATGTGTAAATAGAACAGGCTAGTTGGTATAATTATAGTTTCAAATACATAAAACTACCTGTGTCTTTAGCACATAATTATTACACCAGCTATTTAAATACGTCAGCTTTTGTTAGCTTAATAAGTGTTTCTGTTAATAAGTGTGTGTGTGGGTTCAAGTATATAATCGCTGCTTCTTACATGCTATCAGTCCTTTATCAAGCGTGTATGATTATCTGTCCCATAATCTTTTGAAGCCATCAGTTTTATATTATATCTACTATGTACATTTCATAATAATACAATAATAGATATATCTATTATATAAATTTAATCGGTCTCCATCAAGGGACGTAGGATAAGACGTAGATAAGACATAGGCCGGCCTGATTCTTAACGGCTTCATATCTCTTAGTACGAATGACAGCTGAAACTGGAGATTGTGGTTAAAAAATGCACACGTAAATGTACGCGTTAGCTGACGCCGTCACAATGGCGAAGTGTTGCTTTACAAACAACCCATGCATTCAATGAAGAAAGTTGTCCTCAATTTCAGACACTAGTTGTTGCACCAGTTAATGAGCATAATACGTAGCAGTTATTTTATACCGGAATAATTGTTGTTATCAAGAGCAGGTTATATCGAAATAACTTCCAAACATCTTAACATCCGCTTGCGTGCACCGCTACTTAATTGTTCTTATTGATTTTAGGAATTTATTACATCAGGCTAAACAGTAAATAAATATTTGTGTATCGCAGAAAATTACCGGGAAAATATTAGTCGTAGCAGCCTGCATCAACAACGATCCGTTATTGATGCTGACGATGGTCCTGCTCCTCAACGTGAGTCAGTTCACCAGATCTCTTTTGAAAGAGGCGATGCTGATCGCGTGGTTGTTGGAGGAACGGCACCATTGGTGTCCCCTCGTCGGGGCTCAGGCAGGTTTGATGGTGGACGTGCCGAGCGCGGAAATGGTCATTACTGTCGTCGCTTTAGTGGACCGAATGCTCCTAGTCACGGCGGCAGCGGCGGAACAGGTCAGAGCGGGAATGCAATTTCGATTCGGCCTGAAAACTTCGACCTACGCAACGTCGAGACGTTTGGTATCGAAGCAGTCCAACAACACATACACGACCATCATCCTAACAATACCAATAGCAACAGCAGCGGCGCTCCTAGCAGTACTAACAACAACAGCAGCAGCAACAGTAACAATACTAACGCCCCCAATAGCGGGGTAAATAATAACAGCTCTGATTGCAAATGGGACGGAAACGGGACGAGTGGAGGAGGAGGAGGTGGGGGAGGACAACAACACTCGGGTCACGCATCCATTGCTGCTGCTACGAATCCGGTTACCAGAGTAGGATACATTTTTTGTTTCGCTTTCCTTATGATGTCTTACAATTTCTTATGTGTGTTTTGTTATCAAAATGTTTAGCGATTCCAAAAAAGCAGCTAACTGTAACATTCTTAATTACTCTTATTATTCTTACTACTATGAGATGGATTACATAGTAAATACGATCACGATAATGCAACTCAACACATACACTCTGTTGCTTGTTTGTTTGCTTCCTAGACTTCACGTAGCTGTTCACGATACGACCCAGATGGTTCTTCCACGAACCCTGCCAATTTCGGCAGTGAGAGGGGAGATAGTCGTGCAAGACTGCCCGAGATTCGAGATCCTCGCATGTACGACTTTTACATGGAGTTGTGGCAAAGGATGCAGCAGCAGGCTGCCGCCGAGGAAAGTAACTCGATCATGAACAATAGCAGCAGCAGTAGCAGCGGAATTAGCGGCGTCCACAGTCATCTCGGCGCAAGCAATAACAGCGGAAACAGCAGCCATAACACTTCCAGTAGTAGCGGCAATCATTACAACATTAATGGCGGCATTGGCGATTCCCGTTTAGCTGGCGGTCCGGTTAGTTGCTTTCCATTGTTGATTCCCTATATAAATGCTCAAGTGTTTTTTCTTTCGTTGCCATCGTTCATCGCTAAGTATTCTCTTCTTGTGGCTGGCAACAACAGCACTTCCAACGCCTGCTTTGTTTCACATTTTTGTCAACTTCCTGGAATATTTGTTCCAATACAGACAAGTATTCATTAGCAAAGCTGATTCACGGCGATTTGCAAGCCACTTTTAAATAGTTCGTCCTCGCTGCACATGTCATACCTACCATAGCTATTTCCGCGGCCTTTGAATTCAGCGAGAGACCATTAGGATGCATATAAAATGTTTTTGACACAATATAGTGGAAAAACTAATTCCTGAGCTCCAACTTTGGCTATACATATAGAGTAGTAGACACAGTACGTGCCAAAATTATTCGATTAAAATAAAATATAGTTTTACGGGCAACCAATCATTAAATAAGTTGAATCCAGTATGTTGTGGTAGTTGTTTCATTTTTTTCTTAATGTCGTGCACGACATAAATCATACAGTCAGAGGCAAAAAACGTCAAATGGCCGAGTTCATCGCTAAGTTAAGATGCTTGTTGGCCTAAGTTTTCGAACTACTAAGAACATTATCGAAAATACTTGCTTTACATTTAAGGCGATAAGTTTTCTTAATTACACAATAGCATAATTAGTTAAAATTTCATCAGCCAAAATGAGTTTCCTTCCTGTTCTTCCACCGCTTGGGTTGAAAACGATGCTAAGCAAAATATACTATGTGGGCACAACAACCGTTTGATCTGTACGTTTCAGCAATTCCTATGCGAATGTATCATAGTAAATGGATTATTCTGAAAAATGGTACTGCTCTATAGCGCGCGACATTTCAGAACGCTTTTTGTTTTCGAAACATATAGATACAATACACTCAAGTACCGTCACTCATGTTTATGGCAAAGGAATCGCAGTGAGCAATGGAAAATAGGGAAATACGAATATGAGTCCATTTGGAGTCTATAACGGCCTAGCTCGCTGTATAAACGTTGTATTTGGTCAAGTATATTCTACTAGGAACACATCGAGACGTTGGTTTGAAGTATTCCAGGGTGGAAATTTAGGGTACCTAGTGAGTCTCATGGAAGACTTTGGCAAAAGTAAATAAGTGAAAAGTGTTGCCAAGTTTGATGGAAGAATACATCCCGCCGGTGCAGCTGATATAATGAAAACAGTTGTGCGTACTGCGATGTGAACAATTTATTAAGAAGTTACTAAATTTTGTATAGAGCAATATCTAGTTAGGTATTAGTTATAAATAGCACCCAGTTGGAAGTCCTGCATCTTTGCCACCGTAAAACTTGCTGTGTGAGGTCGAGCGTTCGCGTGTAATAAAAGTGCCTTAACTTTGTTACCTAATTTTATTATCTTCTCGAATTACTAACAAAACGCCTCAGCCATAATCGACGAACCAGGACTTAGGAGCTGTAGTGGGTAACATTTCCACTAGGCCGCTTGACAGATACCAAAATCTTATGCAACTGTACATGAGTCATAAGTCGTTGTAGTGCGAGAGAAAAAATGTTTTATTCCCCTTTCAAATCATTGTGGTAGTCATTTTGCAGTTGTTTATCTTATTAATTTAACTGGGAGAATTAATATGATATTGTTATTTGCATCAAATCGAAGTGTTTACAATCGTGCGCTTGTATATAGGTCGGCTTTCATCAGAGCTCTCAACAACAGTTCGTTATTGATCCACTGAGCATTTCTAAAAGCTCATGTTCGAAGTCAAAATTTCGTTCCTGTTCATAACGGTTCACAAGATTTTTAGTAGTAGATCGCTCACCGAAAAACAGGCGATCTGTCTTCGTTACCATAGTTCCAAGATAGGTTCTGACTGGTGATTTTAGTAGCTCACTGCAATTCGCCCACTAAAAAACGAGTAATAATATTTTAATGAACTATTTCAATTTCCAAGCAATGCAAATACATGTCAAAAACAGAAATAAGCCAAGTGTCGCATCGTCATAAAAAGCACTATTCTTGCGTTTCAAGTTGCCAAGTACGTAACAAGTTTGCCGGCCCTTCTTAATCTGAAGATGCAGAGAAACTGATGCATTACGATAAATCGGAGAGCATGTGTGAGCTGTAATCACAGTAATTTTAGTAGCAAAAAGACATAAAATCGACTTGTGATATGTAGACGAGATTATCTAACTGAGCATACTTGATTTATAATCTTTGTACTGCATTTTCTGGAGATGCTAGACTTACGTTCCTATACTTATTGATTAATCACCTGTTTGGCTTATTGCTAAGACAAAATCTCAAATTTGTAAAGCTAAACTTAAGGCCTAGTCACAGATTATTACGTACTGTATTCTTCTTGTGTCCTTATAGTGAAATGTTTACTAATTTGATTTTATTGTTGTCAATTATTAGCGACGCTCAATTGATCAAAGAACGGGCGACGTTCATTTTGAAACCCAGATGACGGAGTTAAAACACAAGGTATGGGAGCAGCTCGAATTAGCTGCAGATTTAGGACCAGTCATCGATATCATGGAGGATGTCTTTGATAGGCTGGTTGATCCCACTGAGCCACCCTCAGCGGAAGATCGTCTCAAGGCTCTTCGGAAGCTTGCAGATAATGTCTTACCAGATAACGTCTGCAATCTCGTTCGACTTGTGCATTCCCGAAGACTGGTGAGTTTTAAATCACAGTTTAGTCACTAATGGTGCCGGCTTGTAATTCACCCACGAAGTATCAGTTTCGAACTGCAGTAGCTGCGTACATAACTCAATTCGAATAAAATTGCTGCAAAATTTTGTTGACGAGTATGAAAATCCTCCTTATTACTTAAGGACTATTCAAAATCGATACCCACGATTTTCAGAAACAGCAAATCTGTCACAAGTGTGTTATTAGGTCAGAAAAAGAAATCGCGTCAAATAACAGGGTTAACCAAAACAGTACATTTTCAAAATTTCTTTTTTTTTTGAGATAGGGTCTGTAAAAAGAATGTTTCGTTACAGGTAATGTATACACTTGCTCATCTTTGGTCAGAGGTATCTCTGCGTGATCATGTACTGGAATTGGTTAGTATAATGTTGCGTCGCCTTGATACGCTGCTGGTTAGCGACGGGTCTGATATGGTATTCGCTCAAAAGCAACAGGTGTTTGCGCGTATTTTCCACGGGTGCACAATGGAGCAACTGGTCTCTCTCACCACTTGTCTACTGAAGGCGCCAGCAATGGCCGTTGAGTCCAAACTTGGCCTTTTCTTCATTGGTCGAATCCTTGAATGTGCTGAAGACTCGGAGCTTAAGTAAGATAATTGAACCTTACGACGAAAGACTTCATAAGTGTGGGCCTGTGATTGTTTCACGATGTTTGTCGACAGATAGTTATTTATGTAGAATAGATTTTTGCTTCTTCACAATTCTCTTAGTGAACAGAAAATTTTGAAAACTTTCCAACGTTTTCACTGTAGTTTCTTGTGCTCACATAATTGTTTTTTTTTTGTTTGCAGTCGCCTACCCGCTCATTGGGTGGAGAAATGCTTGCCAAAACTATTGCAGCATCTGGCAAGAGTTCCAAGGGCGGAAATTGTACATGAACTGGTAGGCGCTCGAGCTGTGGAGCACATGATAAGAAATATGGACGGAGTGAGCTTCATGCGTGCAGTTCATGCTGCTAACCCGAACTCCTATCCTTAGGTAGGAGTAGAACATTGCCGCCTACTGCTTTCCTTTGCTACTTCTGCCACTGCAACTAATACTGTTATTGCTGAAGTTGTTTATGCCTATGCGTGATCGTTGATGTTAACCGTTCATTAAAGATGGGTCCATAGCTCGTATTTAGAACCCATCGTCTGTACTCATGACTCAATGTGCGCCGTGCTCTGGATAGCCATGAAGACTATTACCGACTGTTCTTCAGATCAGATCATAATATTCTATCTATCACAGTTACCTACTGTTAATTCCTATTGCTGCCATCGTTCGCACGTATTTGATGAAAGCTATGCAAGGTCATCGCCTGTTCAAAATGCTCCGAGAGGCATTAGTAAAATTTCAGTTTGTCCCCCTTGATGATAGGGCAGATGCCAACGATAAATGTCTAACAATGATGGCCAAATCGCTTTTCGTTGTCAACGGTGTGACGTACCATTCGTCGGCCTTACGGCTGGTAAAGGTGACCGAAGTTCTCCGATCCGACTACAAAGAAACTAGAGCATGTTTCGAAGTCAGAAAGATATCATGGCATTTTTCTATTTTTTCTCGATTCCTTTTGACCTTTTGAAATGTTAGCTATATTATAAAACCGAAACCTTACTTAAGAGAATGAGAAGATGTTATAATATAATTTGTAACCAAAAAATTTTTCATGCGTTAGTTCCAGGAAAGATTCCACAAAAAAAACATGCAAAAATAAGTGAGGGCCACGTAGTTATTTAATTATGGGAAAGCCCAGTCGAATAAATAATTTCTTCTGAGCGTTGACAGACCGACAGAATAATCAAATTCTACTAAGCATAGCAGCGCAACAGCAACTGGCAAACATAACTCCCTGGACTCGGCAGTGAGAATCTGTTAATCTACCAGTGAGTCTGGTAGACTGATAGATTCATAGTTTCTTTTTACTTTGGGAGTTACTATTAACAGTACATTATTAATAATTCATGCACACTGGACGGTGAAAGATAGTAGTAACTAAAAATTATTAGTGAGCAAAACTTGAAAGAAAAAGAGGCTTGCTTTGAATTTTTATCTTCACATTGCGTCCACCACCCTCCGAGAGATTAAGTGGTAAATAAAATGTTGAAAGGCTCGAAGCAAGATAAGGTTGCCTTTTAATTTCTTTAGGTAGCTTGAGTTTCCACATCCGAACATTCACAATCACATTTGTGTATTACAAGTTATATGCAGAAAGTGTTATCCAATGTAGATCAGTTTTCTTTTTGTTTCAGACCAGTGCCTATAACAAGGTAAACGTTTGCTTTTACCTAAATTCTTAGGAGAACAAAGTAAGTCAAACAACAAAGTAATATTCAACAAAGTCAACAAAAAGTAACATTTAGGATGGTTACAATTTGCAATAATTGCCACGAAGTATAATAATTTCAATTTGATAAAAAAAGGAAGTAAAGGACATCTGAAAATCTATATGCTAAAAAACGCCAATAATTTACTCTTAGAAACAACTTGCTCTTGTCAACTTTACACCTATCACTAACATTGGTTTAGGACATGAATTTTAGAAACGCGGTTCCCTTAGGCTGCTGATTTCCCTTAATATCCCAAAGAATTTAACTTCAGTGCACAGAAGCAGCAGAACTTGTTTCATTTTGAAGTCCTCAAACTGGAGCTTGACAGTTAATTTGATATCAACATTGTAATGAGTTAGAACCTTCTGCAACATTATGCAACCTTTCTATCATAGACAATGGAAGGCGTCTTCTAACGTATGGTGATTGTGTAGAAGAATACACATTTATAGAGCATGGAATGTCCGTTATCAGTTATGGTGTACTTTGGTTAAGAAGGCCATGGTTTTATTATTTTAAATAAAAACCTGACAGCTCCATGGTACAGTTCGATATAATCATTCACGCCAATATTCGTATGAAGATTTTCGCATTCAAGGTTTTAAAGCCTTATGAAGTTATATCGAACATAGTATATACAAATAGTAAGGCTCGGGTGAAAGTGATATGGTTGATTTGATCACACATTATATAAAAGCCATATGCCAAAATTCATTATAAAAATAAACAGTTTCTAAACCAAGTCTAAACCCCATCGGTAAAAATAATGATGTAAAGTGACGCTAGTTTTTCATTACTGCAGGCTTCCTAAAAAACATGCTGTAAGATCAATACACCAATGTTAACGGACAGAGCGCATAAAGTGGACACCGTCTTTGTTATTATAAATTAATAAATCGAAGTGATGGTTTCTAGATTCTTATAAAACCATACGTAACAGAAGGGTTAGAAACTGTCTTGGCTTGATGAGTCTATGATTTTTGTTTCCGGAAATTCCAGATACGTTGCTTCTTTCACGCTGAACTGCACGTCCCCATTACGCAGGATCTTGGTTCCCGTGACTGCGACATGCCGCATCGAATCGAAGTTGTGTTGTAGGTTCTCAGAGCCGCTGCGAAAAAAATCGCTTTGTTGATGTTTCGAATCATTATAGTACGGCAATGGCTTTTTATGCATTCGTACAAGCGCGCAAAACGTTCCGACAGCTTTCATCTATATGGCCTACCACAAGCGCCTGCTAATTAGGAATCTTGTAGAAGGTACTACAAAGAAAATTGAAGAGACTCAAGGACAGCTTTATTGGTGAGCTTGTTCAGGGCGCTACTGGCCTCTAGTCCGCCCTGATGCGGGCCACTAACCACTGCAAATAAGATCCGCTCATGGGTTAAGCTGTGCAGAGAACGCCTACCTGCTGAGAGAGTGAGTCTGCCCTGTGCTGCTCGTTATTTCAGAAGGTTCGCCACAGATCGTCTGAATGCACTGACCAGGTGGTCACGATGAAAGGTGTTTTTGATAAGGAACTTCAGTGCACGTTGTCAGGAATAGGAAAGAGACCAGCCTTTTTGACATAATTGTGGGGGGACGGACTATCCTGCGAACTCCAGATATATTACTGAAAATACAAACAGATGTAACATAGAAACCAGGCAGTCGAAAGCAGTTTCTTTCTCTTGCTTCGCCACCTGAACCGTCTACAAGAGAGCCATCGGCTCGGCCTGCCGAAACAGAACCGACGACAGACCGCGATGGTTTTGAAAGCGGTACAAAAGCAAAGGAAAAAACGACAGCGAAAATGTAGCAGTAGCTCCCTTCAATGGAGTAAAACGGAATTCGAAGCACCTCAAACTCAGCGAATATGATCAGTTCTTCACTTAGTAACCGGTAAAGGGCTTTGCATAATCTGCTTGATGAGCTAGAAGGAAAAAGCGCTGATTTTGTTGTAATACGCTAGCCAAATCTTGACCTACGAAACGACAGCCAGTTGTCACGGAGTCTAGTGGCAATGTCTCCATAGGGCGGATGCGGAGCTGCTCTAGTCATTTTTGGAGACTTCCATTTCTTCTGGTAGCCACTTCCTCAGCTTGTAACACTGTCAAATAAATGAATCTTTTTCAACATCCTTATTTACGGATCTTAAAACAGTGCGGCCCTTAGTTGACTCTTAACCTGGAATGTCTTGCAATAATAGCTATTGCGTTTTACTTTGGGGTACACCGCGAGTGTTGCAAGACGCGTAAACTTGGTTTCGTAGCAGAGCAATCTTCTTGTGCGTCCCTTTGGCCTTATTATCTTGTTAATGTTTCTGCTTCATAGAAAACGTTCCTCTTTCCTATTCTCAACAGACATCACTTTTATAACCTTCGGGTTACCTTCGTGTTTGAAGCTTCGGGTTACGGCCGTTTTTTTCGCACAAGTCCGTAATTACATTGCAACATCGTAGCATTGCGGCTATATTATTAATCTGCATTGCATGTTCCTGAAGTTACCCACTTTAGAACGACTGTACGTCCAGAATTCTGCGTCAAAGCTTTTTCTGTACAGAATCTTTCTATCACGAAAACATTCTTAGATCTTTCTCACGCGGATGTCCGTATTGAAACTCCCGTCTGTCACAAAATTGATTTATGGTATTCGCCTTGTTATTTCAACATTTTTTTTTTAATATCTTTTATAACGTCTTTTAGACAGGGTCTTCAGGATGTTGTTTTTGAATTAAAAAAAAAAAAAATAGAATACGTGGAAGTGATCCACCGATAGCGGTTTTTCTTTTTAATCGTAGAAACAAAGAGCTGAAATAGTAAAATAGTAAGTATTATAATTGAAGTGAATAAGATAAATGTAGTCGATGCATTTCAGTGTTTCGATTAAATTGATTGGATTCGTTTTTAATCATTTTCTAGAATTTAGAAGGCAGTCCCTTTGTAGGCCGCATTTGTATGTCCCGCAAAATTAAAATTTTAGTGCTAAGACAATTGCCTTTATTGGAAAGATAGACTGTAGCTGTAACTACATCATAAGATTAATATTCACACAATACTCAACATTGGCCTAAAACGGCAAGAATAAGCTTTTCTGACCGTCCTATGGGTTTTCTATTCTGCTTTATTACATTCATTTCTGTGCACATAATACAGCTCGTTGAAGTTTTACCCTCAAAAACGGAAGCAAGTTGTTGGCGATACGTTGCAGCAACCGCAGCCGAACATTATATTTGTTTTAGCTGACGCTTACTGAATGACCTTTTCTAGAGATTTAACTTCTCAGCGAGCGTATGCGCTATTTTTATTTACAGTATTACATATATTTGACTTAAGTGAAACAATCAAATAGAGTTCTGTAGGCCCAAAGCCCAAGTGCGGTTTATTGAGCCTATTAACTCATATCTAGTATTTTTATTTGCATACATGGCCAATGCTATGAACTAAGTTAAAAATGCACAACCGCAATTGCACTACATTTTTTTATATTTAGCAAGCGCCAAAAAATAAGTGTAAGGCTGTTATTCGAATATGTGATTATATTCAGGCAAGCAAAACGTAGTCTTCGAGTTTCGAGGCTTTCGAGTACTAGGGCCACATGGGAAACATTTGTGCATAATATGAACAGAGTTAATTGTGTTGACTACCATACAGCGTAAACCAAAATATGCTTTCAGGGAGTTACAATGGAATCTTCATTTTCAAAAATTACGTTTTGCAAAAACTTCGTTAAAAAACAAACTGGGCATTTCTTCTACCTTCCGCCATTCATCATTCCGTGCTAAACTTCCACGCTTAATTCCAACAATCTACACTTTTATTATCATGGAAGTATACACACTGAAGAGTCGATTAAATTCATTTAGGGAGAAAAAAGCGCTTGTATTTGTTTCGTGAATAGTATTTATTACAATAGCCGAGTGTACTTATTACATAATTTGTGTTGTCACTCACAGCGCAATATACAATATAAGTATCGTTGTTCTTGTCAGGCGGCAGCTACCCACTAGGTTTTTCTTTCACCCAATTACGGTGCATTATAAATTGAAGTATATTCCACTTACACACAAAAAAATCGCGCGAGTCCATGCTTCTTTGATTTCTCGCTAACTTAAAAATGGTTTACATGTAGTATGATAATTTGTAGTTTTCACAACATTATACAAAATAATAATGGGCCAGCTTAGGCCAATCAAAGTAACGAGCTTGCTTTTTTTTATCAACACATACACCATATAAAATTAAACTTTACGCTGCCATACGGCAGTATGCATCTTTTGAGATTTGAGTAAACTTTCTCTCTGAGATTAAGTGTTACTATTTGGTGTTTAGATGAGGTCGGCGACGTTCATGGGCATTTCGTCAATCTGCGTAGCATAATACTGCTCGATGTCACGTAAGATTCGAATATCGTCACTTTTAACGAAATTAATAGCTACACCTTTACGGCCAAAACGGCCTGAACGTCCAATGCGGTGAATATACAGTTCTCGATTGTTCGGTAGATCATAATTAATGACAAGGGAGACCTGTTGTACGTCGATTCCTCTGGCCCAAATGTCCGTCGTGATGAGGACTCGAGTGCTTCCTGCGCGAAACTCTTTCATGATAGCGTCACGTTCCTTTTGCGGCATGTCACCATGCATCGAGCTCACTGTAAAGTTTGCCTCTAGCATCTTCTGAGAGAGCCAATCTACTTTGCGTTTCGTATTACAGAAAATAACGGCTTGTGTAATCGTTAATGTATCATAAAGGTCGCAAAGTGTATCAAATTTCCACTCCTCACGTTCTACCGCTACGAAGAACTGTTTGATGCCTTCGAGTGTCAATTCATCACGTTTCACGAGAATGCGCACGGGATCTGCAAAAAGAAGGACACACAATAGTTCATGCTCGTTGTGACCACGAAAAGTTGCTATACATTCAGTTAAATAGGAGATATGCCTGTAATGCAGCAAATAATCTGTGAAAATTACTTTGGAAACACTTTAATTTTACGTTTCATCAAATCGCACTTGTATTTAATACTATATGATATGTCGATGAACATTCTTATGCCAGGATCAAAAGACATAAGCGACCCTTTATCTTCAGATAAGCTTCTCTAGCTCACGTTATCTTAATCAACGCAACTTTCTTGTCGTCTTGTATAACCAACCGATAACTTGTATAAACAACCCCTAGACTTTCTGCCTTTGCTATTGAGCCACTTATTATTTGCAGTAAATAATGACCTGAGAGAACTGAAATTTATTATACTCACCAGTCATAAATTTGTTGGTAATCTCGAGAATTTCATGAGGAAGCGTAGCAGAGATAAGAACTACTTGTGTGCCGGGGGGTAGATAACGGTAGACGTCGTAGATTTGTTCTTTGAAACCCTTGTTGAGCATTTCATCGGCTTCGTCTAATACCAGCATTTTAATCCCTCTGGTGCGCAGATTACGTCTCTTAATCATATCATAAACTCTGCCAGGCGTTCCACTAACAACATGCTGGCCATAATCTAATTTGCGGATGTCCTCGCCAAGATTCGTTCCTCCAATACACGCATGGCATTGTACAGACATGTAATCACCTAACGCTAATATGACCTTCTGGATTTGAAGGGCCAATTCACGTGTCGGTGAAAGTATCAAAACCTAAATAGATGTTTAGGAAAAATATCTTTTACCAAACTGTTTTTTTTACAGTAATTTCGTACAGGAGTTTCTGTAATTTTTACAGTAGTTTCGACAACACTACCGCACTTTTATCTCATTATAATGCAATGACTTAATGGCTAAGACGAGACGACCATATGAGTTATAGATGTAAAACATAAAAGGCGGTAAACATACGCGGGTTTAACCTACACTGAATATTGTTGGCATCTTTAGACAGAAGTGAATCATTTGACACAATTATTCTGAAAACTCAAAGATGTACAACTACATTTTTTATTTAGTAATTAGACAATGTTACTTAAAACAAGCTTGTTTTTTTCTCCAGCTTTGTGTTACAACGAAATGCAGGTAACTAACCTGTGTCTCACGAACTTGCGTATCAAGTGACTGAAGAACACCGATCGAGAATGTGGCAGTTTTTCCGGTTCCGGATTGTGACTGAGCAATGACATCGCGTTTACTTACGATTGGTGCAATTGAACGTTGTTGAATAGCTGAAGGTTTCTCAAATCCATAGGCATAAATGCCACGCAAGAGGTCCTCACGAAGCCCCATTGCGTCGAAAGAATTAATCACCTACAACATCAATAATGGAACGTGCGCGGCAACGGGATTAACACATTTAATATATCAGAAACATATCAGTAATGGATATTTGCTGGTTGAGCTAGCTACACATGAAACGTGAAAAACGCATCTTTTATCTATTTACATCCTTGGAATAAACTGAGGCTTTGCGAAGTCATTCAGTTAAAAAGCTCAAATATACTGTTGTTTGAAAACACAGTACTATGGTTACCTCTATTTTCGTATTTTTGGCGTCATTCAATCATCATTATTAGGACTGTCCATGGTCAGCCCCTCGGATCATCTCGGCAGCTATAAACATTAACCAGAGCTTCTCAAAGAAGCAGCTTTAATATTGTTAACTGATTTGTATAACACACCTCATACAAAGTTAAAATAGATTAAGTATTAAGGTACTAATGGACATTTGCTGAATTCCCTCAATAAATTAGCATGTCTGAGTAAAGAAAACACCAGCATAGATTGTCATGACAAAATATAACGTCAAGAAGATTTTCTAGTATATGCTAAAAAAAGTGACAGCCTGTAGCACACTGATATCGAAACATATGACGCAGAATGTACCTTTAATTGCTTACATAAAATCGCTCATTTGAAGATTCGCTTGGTACATCTACATACCAAGCAACTGCTAGAAGGCAAAAATATATGTGTTCGGATTTTTAAATCTCAGGTAACATGTTAATAGCTCTACACATGTAAAAGGTATCGTTATGAATTTGTCGATTATACTGCTTCCGCTTCGCCAAAGATGTACGTACAAAAGCTTCGTTACGTACCTCAACACCGTCGCTAGTTTCAAACTCGAGGTTGGCCATAGCTTCATCTGGACTCTGTTTTTTGCCTCGGTATGCCATGTTCGTGCTTATTGTAAACGGCCGTCGAAAGGCGACACCAAAACGACCAGATTACCTCAAATATCAAGCGAAATTCTTAACTTCCGACCGCTCATCGACTTCTTAATCTAACCTACCACCATGCCAAAATATCGGAATGCAAGATACACGCTCTGGTGGCCGTATTCACAGACCAGGTTTCTTGATGGTGGGTCAGAATTTACCACTGCCCGAACAGCGCTGCATTCAAATACGTTCTATGTTTATCTAGGTTATAACAAACAACTGAAGATCTATTCTTAACTTAGCTAGCCATTTCCAGATAATAAACTTTATTTTTTGTTTAAAACTGTGGCAAATCCTTACATGTGTCAACGTTGTTGAAATTGTGTTTTTTTTCATATCTTCTAGCGCAAGAAGTTTGTGTTCGTTCGTCCGGGGAGTTTCACTACAGCTGATTCTACTCTATTATGTCAACCAACACATCGAGCTTCATCGATCCCGAGTGAGTGACTCCCTTAACCAACGTGATTTTCTACAATGTATAGTAGGCTTGATCAGTGGACCTTACCATTCTAACGCATGTCATATACTATCCACCGTTCAGCTCTGTTTAAAGTCCAGAGTAAGGCATAGATTGCAAATTAACGGGATTCTAGATTGTACGTTATAAGGCATTATTTACTGTACTAAACCTCTATTCTATGCATATCCAGCCACTGAACAAAGTCGTAGGTAACCGCGAATCAAATGCATGTCATATCTGACTACATACTGAATAAAAACTTCGAGTATGGCGCATACAAGACTTTCTATTTTTAACATTTTTTATAGAAACATGTTATGAGCAAGTGGACTAGAGGGATTTTGTTACAAAAATACTTCAAATTGAGGTAGAACTTTTCAAGTCGTAAAATCTATTCTTCTTCGGCTGTCAAACCTTATCGAAACTGTGTGATGCAGTTTGACATGTTTGCAAGTTTCTTTGGTCTTACAAATAAGATACACATAATAATAATAATAACTGTAGGCCCACTTTTAGAGGGTGTAACGTTGATTTCAATGAGTTGTAATCAAGTTGCAGACACACAATTTTTGTGGGGTATTTCCAAAGTATAGTTAAAGGGGCCTGAAGATATGTCAAAAGTTTAATTCGCATGTAACGGCTACTGCGCTAAGTGCCAGCCAAACGCTACAAAGGTGTGCAAGAACTAATGCTGAACCATATTTAAGTGGTTTTCAGCAGATGCCGTTTACAGTATAGACGATGTATTATAAAAAACATGCGTTTTGCAGGAGCAAGCAGAATAAGGCCGTTGATGTTTTTCAAACAGTACAAGCTAATACAAAATTCCAGCTTATGTAGTAAGTCGAGGAAGTTGTTAGTATTATCCTAGAGTGTATCGTATGCAGCATTTATAAAGAAGAGAGCGTTAAGGATGATCTTATGAACATTTTATAAATATGTAGCGTCTCTAGAATAGCACCCAGTTTAAAAGTGATAAAAAATCTCGCAGCAAGACCACAAGAGAGCAAAAATTGTACAACATTGATACCGCGTAACTCAGTTCCATTACAAATCAACAAGTGAGCGATGTTAGTGCTACTAGAATAATGGAAGAACAGCGACGGTATGCCCTAGGAACCCCGAAGTGAATTCAGGAGAGCTGTAGGAGAACCACTATATATATTAGGTATTTTTGTCGTGATTGCTATATTGAGACAAGGGTGTAGAGTTAATAAATTATATTTGTGCCGGCACTATTACGTCGTTGGTACAATTGGTGGCAGCAAAAGTAAGGTCGAGGTTGGACGAAATGATCGACCAAGCTGCAAGCTACTGTATGTGTAGGAACGTTTGACGGAGAATGTAAAGAGAGACGCGTTGCCGTCAAAGCCACTATTTCTCGACTACTCCAGGCCTAGGCAATGGATCAGGATCGTAAAGAAAACAGTAGGTATTTACGGTAGCTCCCATTAGCGTCTATTCTAGATTGCTTAGATTTTTGCCGGGTCTAGCTCAGTACTAAACAGGAAGGTGACGCGGGATGAGTTCAACACTCGTCTATTCGAGCGGTTTCCACATCACGCAGGAGAATATTGTGCACCGGTCTGAGGTAGCGAGGAAAACCGTTTCATCAATTTCGAGCGTGTACTGCCGGACCGTGTCAGTATGTCATCGGGGTTTAAGACGTTTCTAGCAGACATCAAGAAATCATGCTTGTGTGAAAATTTCATAAAAACCTGACTGTAGCATCGCCGCTTGACTTCATGGCACTTGCAAAGCTTGCACGCGACTGCCGAATGTACCGACATGTGGATAAGCCAAACCGTTGCCAGAGTCAGCCAGCGTGCATAGCAGGTCAAGCTTCTGTTTCTGCTCAAGATTGCCGGGTGCTACTAAGCTAAGGATCCCAACGCTAGTAGTAACGAGACGCAGTGTCTTCGGATGGCACGGAACAAAGGACTCATGTCGGAGGCGAAGCTCCTGATGGTATCCACCACGGAATTAATACGGAGAATAAAAAGAGCGGATTTTCGTTTGAATGAGAGTAAGATGAAGACTTGACGCAGTTGCGATATATATATATACAGAGTACAATACCTAGACATATTTTTCTTATACTTTGTTTTTAACAAAATATCTTTAATGTGCCGCAGGTGCCATTCCTGATGGTCATGTTTATTTGATGTCTCTACACTCATTACAATTACGGCTTTAATTCAGAATTTAAAGCACAGTTGTTTTCAAAATATAACTTTAATCCGCCTCTAACTCGGGTCTTTTTAGAAGCTGCACAAAAATTGGCGATAACTTAGATCGTCTATTTCAGGCCAAAAAGTTTATAATCTTGTTGAGAACTTGTATAGCGCAGGGAGATTGAATAATACCTCATTTTCTCTGATATTGCGGAAATAATGTACTGTATCACGTTGAGGTATGTTCTATAATGATCAGGTTTTTTTTAGTACCAGAAATGGTAAATGAATGCGTGCCCGTACCGACAGACGGCCCGGCAATTTTTGCTCCAATTTGTGTATAGTACCTTTATTCATATACATATATGAAGTAAAACAGTCACATAAGCCTACAACTATAAAAGAAATGCAATTATAATAATGAAGAAACACGTTAGTATTTAGAGAAAACCTGTTCGTGATTCAAAATACAAACAAAAGATCTTAAGGACTTAAAGGCAACTACAAGTTTATATGTATAGGTTCGATCTGTAGATATTTGCAAGCCGCGTAAGAAGATCCGCAGATTCTTTTTATTGAATCGGCCGTGCGATAAGTTTCTGTGCGAGCGAGCGAAGGCCAAAATTATTGAGTAATTGTGCATACAACACGTGTGAGAGGACTCGAAAGCACCGGATACCTCTGATTACTGTTACGTTGTGTAGTTCACGAGATCCGATAAGACAACCTATTGCCACAATCAAAATAAGACGCTTCTGAAATGATGGGAGAATGGAAATTTTCTGTTCCATGGAACTAATTCCAGTAAAGAACAAGTTAGTGCAAGATGGTAGTCAGTACGTGCAAGTGAAAACTAGTAAAAGCGGTTAGGTAAATCTGGTTATCCGCGTTACTTATAGAGGATAAGTGAGTACATATGAAAACGTTCAAGATAACCCGATCTCTCTCTAACCCACGGCTAACTTAGAGAGTGAAATATGACCCCAGGAAGATGATTAAAGGCTATGTTAAAATGTTTATAAATAATCCCGTTTTAAATGACGATAGCGTATCTGTGGCAGTAATATTTTTATGATTTCAAAAATGGCGCTGAGTCTGTAGATCTCTTGCGGGTAGGCTTAGAATCCAAACATTTCTAGAATGCGATTCGTAAGTACACAGCAATAACTTTATCATAATCACATCGGCCAAATAGCAACGGCCATTCGAAATGCAAGTACTAATGTAACTATAAGTTTATTAATTACCCGAACTTGAGTGTTTGATGAAAATTAAAAAAAACTGAGTTAACTTTTATTGTTATTTACAGCTTAATGAAGGGCGTAGAGGTGTTTCGCAATATTCTGAAGAAGGCACGAGCAATTATTGCCTTGACAGGTGCTGGAGTGTCGGCAGAGAGTGGAGTACCTACTTTTCGAGGGTCTGGAGGGTTGTGGCGTACATACCAAGCGACGGATTTAGCAACTCCTCAAGCGTTCCGTAAAGATCCAGTGCTTGTTTGGCAGTTCTACCATTACCGAAGAGAGCTAGTGTTTAGTAAGGTTAGATGCAGTGCATTTTATCTACTTACACATAACCGGATGTACATATGTTGAACTTAGGGACCTAGGAGGCTAATTTGCACTTTAATGTAGTATCTGCATTTAGTTAATCGAAAAGGATCAAGGATCGCAAGATTTTTGACACCGGTCTTGACATTATTAACTGAGGATAGTTTTTTCCCATCAGCGTAATGCGAGTGAAAATTTTGGAAATTCGCCAGGGTCTTCAATGACTAAATCTGCCTTACAGGTTGACTGCAAATATAACTCCTTATCCAGTAATGAATGAGTCGTTTGAATTTTCGTGTTACTAGATGATCGTTTTGTGATCCATGTTTGTTCTGGTAAAAAAAAAGCAGGGCTTCTCCATACAGTAAAAATGATAGCAGTCTTGTGTAAATTTAAATTTTCTAATGATATTGAGTCTATGTACAGAGCAGCCTACGATTTTATGCATATATGCATTAGATTTTGTGTCAGAAATAAAATCAGCCGCGACTTTTCGGATGCTGCGGAATACCCAGATACTGAAATGCTTGATCGCTGGAAGTTAGATACTAAGTAAAGGTCAAATAATTAGGTAGTGCAAATAGCGTTTCAAAGACGGACAGGATTTTATCAAAGACGATCTTCGTCCCAGAAAGCCCGTGACAACGGACGAGAACGTGGTAAGAGTGAAACAACTTATATCTGCCAACCGCCAAATCACCATAAGCGAGTTAGCAGAAAAGATCTCAAAAGTACACAAACCCCGACCGAAGAAAGTCGCAAGATCAAGGTTTTGAACAATGGCGTCCTTTATGGCTTTCTTCTACTGCGGGAGAATCGTTTATCACGAGTTCATGCTATCTTATTTCACGGTCAACAAGATTTTTAAAGAAAGGAAGTTTTTAAAACTTTTCTTCTAAGAGTATGTCCTACGCAAGAGACTAGAATTGTAGCGCATCGAGTTCCGGATCCTTTATCACGATAGTGCACCGGTCAACATATCACTACTTTTGCAGCAGTTTTAATAAAAAGACCTGATATGTGTGTTCCTCCAATCCCCGTATTTACCGGACCTTGTTCACTGCAATTTTTTTCCATTTCTAGAAGTAGAAAAAAGTCTTAAGGGGAGATAAAGGCAAAGATTACTTTGAAAAGGACAGCTTGAACTAGGAGGATTAAATAAATCTGGAATAAAGGATTTGTTTATCTTGGAACAAAGGATTATTTTTTACATACCTACTGTTCCATAAATCCACTAAATGTTGAAAAATTTGATGTTTTAATCGATACATGTTACTTGCATTGTTTCAGAGTCCGAATCCTGCTCATGAAGCCTTAGCACGTTTTGAAAAAGAATGTAAATCATCAGGAAAACAATTTACGCTTATAACACAAAATGTGGACGGTCTGCACCAGCGTGCCGGATCGGAAAATGTAATCGAATTACATGGTTCTTTGTACAAGGTCCGTAACCGAGAATATAAATTTACGCGCCTATAATCAGTCGATAAATCAAAAACGTATGTTTTTATTAGGATGACCTGTATATATGTTAGGCTTTAGTAGTACAGTAGAAAAACAGTAACGGAAACTTAACTTTCTCCAAAAATGAGTTACAAAATGGATTTCTAAGTTTGAAGTTATCCTATAAACTATGCATTACATCAGTAGAATTGCGCTATCTGAGGCACCAAACGTGCGATAAAGAAAACAGGTACTTAACTTTTGAAGAAGCCTGTAAAAAGGTTACTTTCATTTTGCGTTGCAACTGGAGTTTGAACCAACTTATTGGAATAGCAGCCAATTTAGAATACGTAAAACCTGGCGAAACGTATAAGGTGAAAACAAGTAAGATTAATTGCGCTTGTTTTATAAGCTATGGTAATAATATTTATTACAGGTGCGATGTACAGAGTGCAACGTGATCTCTGACAATCATAACAGTCCTGTTTGTGCGGGCTTGGCAAAAGAAACGACTAGTTTAGACGAACTTCCCCATTGTGGTAGGCCAGGTTGTGGCGGTCTTCTTCGACCCCATATAGTTTGGTTTGGGGAAAGTCTTGAACCGGAAGTCATAGAAAAAGCCCGAAAGGCGCTGGATAATTGCGATTGCTGCCTCGTCGTAAGTCTATCAAAATCTAGATCTCTGCCGATAAACATGTTGAATAATAATAGCGCTATAGCGTACGGATAGAAAGCAAAACTAACTTTGATCTAATATTTGCATGGAATTGGTGAGAATTATCATTATTATGCAGGTCAAATATAGTCATATGCTAGTTGTTGCTGATCGTGTTAGCTAACGCAGAGATTTGAATTAATATGATATCGCTAGTTCTTTGAACTGGATTGAGCATACTCGAGTGCTTTCATTTTAAAAGCACGACCTTACAGCTCCCAACTAAAGCTTGAAAAAGAACAACCTAACTTTCTTCTAGTGAAATTGAAGAGTGTTCAAGGTGATTTAGAATTACCTTAATCGCTAATTATATTTTTTTAAAGATACTACAAGGTGCTCGACCACAATTTGGAGTTTTGCTCACTATTTATATCAAAGACTGTGTTTAAACAAAAATAGTTGGGTGAACGACATTTTTTGCATCCATTAAAACTGTCAATTCTAACGGTCGTATTTGTTCAGAGTAGATGCTTCAAGGTTTTACTTCATAATTATACGAACTCTTTCTTGTTACACTCTCCATCCCGGATCCGCTATTCATCTATGGTTGTTTGTCTGGCCCAAAAATTGATACTGAATGATTATAATTTCAGTTTTAACTCACATATAATTAATACTTAAATCGCAAAATAATCTATATAAAATGTATAACTTCCCCTCTTGTTGCTGACGCTGAAAGTTATTGCCGTTCTAGTCGAACTTCAACGAACATTTGATTTGGTGTTCTTTTCAATTCTTACTCAATTATGGCTTTTAAATTGCGTAGTGTCGTCGATTTTTTGGTATATACTTTATTTTTGAGGTATATCCATAAAAAAAAGGTCTTATTTATGTTGGGATTAAAGAACGAGCAGTGTATTCGACGGGATCTCTTCATTAAAGCCTTTGTTTGGGAGATTCTCGTTGGGAGATGTAAAAGCGTGTTTAATCTTGTGTAGAACATAATTCGTGATCTTATTTGAGAAAACTTTTATAAAGTCTTCTCAAATGCGTAGAATAATAGATTCTTGCAGTAAATTGAAATAATTTGCAGTACTTACTATACCCTCAAAAAAGAATGGTTCAATTATTTTTTTGGTGGAAATGCCTCACCATACTAACTTTTTGTAAATTTTGCATGGTAATTCTGCGTAACACACAGATTTACTGCTGCCCAGTAGATGCAATCATGTCTGTTTATTATGTTATCCAATATAAATGTAGCTTTATACAATATTTGCTTAAAATTATGCATTTTGTTCACATTTTTTTAATTATTATTGTAAAATTGTTTTCTTCGGCCCGGATCATCTTCAGTGATAGCATGTGTTCCTGTAGAAACCTAAGTTCTCTATTTACAATGTTTTAAATTGCGATGGACACTTTATTTGTTGATGCCAAGTTTACGACCTGTCTTATAGATTTTTGTTTTGCTTTAACTTTTTAGTACTTGTTCTTCCGAGTAGAGCCTGTAGATGTCCTTGGTCTTCGGAACGTTTATGAATTAGTCTCAAATTTATATTCTATCCGATTAATTGTAAGTCGTGTATGTGAATGTGCAAGCTCCTTTCAATATTTTCTTTGTTTCCTTACACTTCATTTTACAGTAGTTTAATTTTTGTTATTTAAAAATTGATCTTGGCTCTATGATTGTTTCTAATTAATCATATCTTGGGAACAAAGAACAGTTAGAAAGTTATTACACATTGGACTCATTTTTTGAAGCACTCTGTAGATCAATACAATATACTTATATACCGCAACTGCCTCAATTAACGTAACTGCTTCCCTTCCATCGCAGACTTACGATTAGGGGTGGTGAGCAGCCGAATATTTTTATGTCAATACTCGTTGGATTCTCATTCAGTCATGCTCCGTACATAGGAGTAAAACAGGTTCAAATCTGGTTTAAGCGGCAGCCATGTCACTTATAGAACATGTAGATAATTTTCCTTGTTGATGATATCTCCTTTCTAGAGAATGTACTGCGATATTTTCATTGGACAGCACACTCAGGGTAAGACCCTTGGCTAGAAAATCGGTTTTAACCACAAGCTATACCGCGTATCTTTTGAGAGAATGGAGGAACAAGCAATATCGAGTTAGCCTCAATATTTTACTTGGCCTCATACACCATCTGCATAGCTAGGATATGCGGCGTGTGCCTGAAATCTTCGCGAACAATTCAACGAAAAGGCCGTGCTCACATGAAATTCCTTCACTAACGACTTGATCGTGATAAAAGAACGATCAGGAATGCAAATTGGTGTAGCATCGATTCCCGTAGAATCCACATTATTTTATTACCTGTCGTAAGTTTTCTGTGGACCACTGCTGGAACCTGCGTCTGTTTTTCTTATTACACTCACGGCGTTGTACACAGTGGATTCAAAGCAATCGAAGAGGGGTATAGTTTCCTTAGTGCTCCGTCCAGTGCAAAGAAATTGGATAAGTATTTAATCTCCGCTAAGATTCTGATTAATTCGTCACCAAAACGCCCTTATCTAAATCGTTGATAGTAAGGTCGTATATTTTTCTAGAAAACAGGTGTATGCTAAAACTTCATTAAATATCAACAAATCTTGGCAACTAAATGATTCCGAAGACGAAAACCGTGAAAATAATTTTTATATGAATTTAGTTCCTTTAGTTTATTGCTGTGAAATCCACGCTGTTAATAAACGCGGAACATAAGTGCATAAGAAAATGGAGAGTGTGATTCGATTGCTAACCGTGATTTGGATGCAATGCACATTTCCAAAATGGTGCCAGCTAAGGGTGCACAACCATGCTCCAAATAACTGATTTAATTAGAAATATGAAGTGCATGTAGACAGTATGGTACGCGATTAACAATGTAATATTTATTGCGCTGAATTCAGCCTACAATAGCTCCAGTAAGTTGCAATGGTAGGCTGGACCAAATCTTCGATTAGACCGTTTTTTGCAAACGTCAGTTCTAAAAACGATTCGTTTATAGGCGGAAACAGTTTATCTTATACTAATATGTAATTTTGCAATTTTTGCTTGAAGGTCGGCACCTCTTCGGTAGTTTATCCAGCAGCAATGTTTGCTCCAGAGTTAGCCAGAAGGCTAGTTCCCGTTGCAGAGTTTAACATTCAAACGACTCCAGAGACAGGAAATTTTCAGTAAGTCATACCATGAGCACATAATTTTTATACGATAACACATGAAAGAATGTAAATGAAATTTTTTAAATAAGATAATTATCGTTATCCAGAAAATCCGAGTGCGCTGTTTTAAAGCAGGCAAGTTAGATAAAGCAACATTTGTTTTCTCTTTTGGAATTATGCTAAAGTAAATGTCCACTGTACTAGCAACGATGAACGACGAAGTCGTATCACTATCTTATATCACTTTTCCTGTGTAAGAGATTGCCTTTTCTCTAGTCTTCATGGTACGGTCTGTGCTGGGAGTCAATAAACTTATAATTAGATTTGGTGTTCCCAGCCCCGACGTTCGGCAACAATCCTTAATGTCTATATACTTTAGAACAATACAAACATTCTATCACTAATGAATATAGAAATACACATAATATTTACATAGGCTTCAACATTTGTAAAGGTTTAGACAATTTACAGTAAACACCAACTTAACAAAACCTTTGCGGCTTATCTGTCTGCGGAGGATCATGTTTAATTAAAAGTTGCATTCAAAAAACACTATAAGCTTTTTATCTTACGCTTCTTACAGATTTGTATTTCAAGGACCCGCAGGTGAGACTCTTCCAAAAGTTCTCAACCTAAACTTATCGACTTAGTCAATGATTCTTCTCGCAAGTGGGAAGGGCAGTTCTCAGTGTTGCGGAAAATACCATTATTCTTATTCGGTTGGTTATTGTAGAATAACTTTTATGAAGTGCCGCTGTTATTTTAATTTATATGTCGGACACTTATAAAAAAATATATATATGTAACTGCAAAGAGGCATGATATTAAATGTTTGATTTACACCTGTCTACAGCGCGTGTTTCATATAACTGCACCATGTATACAGGGTAAATAAAGCATGACCTTTAAGTCAAGCATTGAAGAAATATTTTTAGTTGCCCGCAATCTATGGTCTGCAAGATTACGAGTGGCTAAGCAGCTTTCAAAGAGTTCAAGAAAGATTCAAGTAACAGTGCAAATAATTAAAAAAAAAAACATAAAACTTGAAAGCTGATACAATTTTAGAAATCTGCACATTTAATAATACTGATATATTAGGGTTTTACCAGCTGTTTTTTGAGGTGAGTATAGCGTTTTAATCACCATGAATTAGTAAATGTGGCTATGTTTCTTTAGTTGCTTTGAGAGAGCGAAAGCTATTATAGAAAAGGATGACTGAGGTATTTTAAAGGCGCATAGGCACTGTGCAGAATGGAATATTACACGTTTTAAGATATATAGAACCGGCTTGCAACAACTATTCAGTGGAAAAACTAATTTTCTTCCAATTTAACAAGCTTACAAGACAAGGACTTACGGGAAACTTAACGTTATAGTTGTGAATTGATCATATGAGGCGTAGTGGGCTACGAATTTAACGTATTTCGGTACGTCGATATCGGGCATCACTTCCAACCGTGATCAAGTGTATCTAAAAATTTTGTAAAATACTGATGCGTTGTTTTGGACAAAAACTGATAAAATTATTTAAATGATAAAATAGTTTTAAATGATATATAAGCATGTTTGCTTATACATTATTTAACCTGATGTACTTGGTGTATATGCTTTATCCATAAGTTAATTTAATGTTGTTGAAAGCAGTCCTTACCATAAAAGAAAAATTAATTATATTAAACTGTGGTTGCCACAGGCTTCAGTGACTTAAAAGGGCTCTGTAACAATTTATTACTATAAAATTAAAGACACCATATAATCTTGGCGAAAAAGCCAATCGTTCAACAAAGCTAAAAGTAAATTTTATTTTTCAATAAATAACTGTGATATTGGCTAGAGGAGGCGATCACGTCAAGATAGCTAAGTCAAATGTTATGATTCTTCTAATGTAAGTCCATATGAACTTCCGCTGAGTAGGATAAAGCCGGCATTTAAATCGCCTAAATATCGGTTGTTGTACGGATTGCGTTTTGCCTGAAAAATTTGATGTATGTACCAATGCAGCTATGCAATGCCAAATTGAAGGTATAGAAGCCTATGTCACTGCGACAGTTATCCTTGCCTTCATATAAAGTAATATCGATCGCGGCATAAAGAATTATTGACAGCTGATAATAATGTGATTTACATGCATCTAAAGAGTGCAATTTGGCAGTACAGTCGTAATAGATTCTCGTGTGCTCCTCAGTTCTCTCAAAAAGGAAGAGTTTAATATTTCTCTGTGGAGAGAATGTTTAGCTTCGCTGTAAAAAATAATCTCAGTTGTGATTGCTAGCTTAGCTGCGAGTTCGACGATGTGTCTATTGAGTATAAAACCCAACCTTAATTAATGATTACGCTCTGGGTGTTATGTCCAGTAAAAAAGACGTCATGCGACAGTACTTCTACGGGAGCAATGAATCCATTAGCATGAAGCATAGTAGTATCTATACGATTCCTGTAAGTTGTTATGCGACCGTGGGCATATGGAGTGTCTAAAAGAAGGCCAAACGTCTTCCTACCAAATGGTACACCTGTTCGTCGGGTGGAGTAATGTAGCGAAATACCCATTTACAAATAAGATTGGAACAAGCCTTTTAAGATATTTCAACATAAATCAACGAGCGAATTAGGCTTGAATTGAAGCTATAATCGAAGTAGCTGGTGATTGTTAAGGAATCCTTAAGCATGCCTAACCGTTAAAAATGACGCTTTTAACAATTGTAAAAGATTAAGTTGAAATACATGTTTTTATTTCGATATGATTTTAGGAATGAATAGAACTTCCGAATTGAAGCCCGTAATATCGTAGTGTCCTTCAAGAAATAAAATTAGCTATGGTAATGTAAAATAATGAACAAGACCATTAAGAAACTGGAAAAGAGTGCTGGCCCTAATACGAAAATACCATAATATGAAAACTATTCAGTTTTACTCCTTCACTTCAATAGTTTTAAAGTTTGGAGGAACAGTTTGGAAGCCCGCAACATTGCTCCAGGCAGTCTAATATACAAAACTCAAAGCGAATAGTTTTATTTAAGAGCTGTGAGGTTGCGTTTGTCCCATAACGGTTATTTAACTAATCAAAAAGTTACTCAGTTAGGTTTACTTATCATTTGTTCTATTTTATTATTGTCTCATCGTAAAACCAACGTTTATTTGTTAGAACAAGACGGAGTGGATTATATTGCCACGCGCAGACATAGCCCCACCAATCCCTACTACTAAAATGAAGAACCTGTATTTTCATTTTTTACTTTTTAAAGTGATTTAGATGGAGTGGTTGCTTTGAGCTGATTTTTTTGTGGGTTATTAGGCTTTTATTGCGGCTGCACATAAAATTTTCGTCTTTGGTTGAATATTTTATTAAAGATTCTTAGCAACAATGGCTTCATCTGACTTTTTGGGCGATTTGTTCGACAACGACTGAAGATTTCTGAAGGAATTATATTGGGTCGTTGTTTCTGTTTTAGTTAAAGCAGTTGGGTTTTTTGCATGGCTTCCATTAAGCGGCTAAAGCTGGCGTCTGTTGTAAGAATCATTGAGATTTTCGGAACTAGAATACATTGCTGTGAATGTTGGGACACTGATTCATTGCGGTGGGAAAGCGAGAAAATGCTGTAACATACCGGGCTGACAAAAGCGTTTAGACGGAAGACAAAGATAATTGATCAAATCTGGGTCATGTAAGGTCTTAGAAGATTGACGCAGAGTGCAATATCGGAACCCAACGTTACACGTGCAGATAAAGTGAAATCTGCTTAATTTTACATTGGATATATTTAGGTCAAAATTGATCAATCCTCCAGGTAGGAAGCGATTCCAGATAAGTAACAAGATTAACGCCCTACTGTAACCGTAACATATTATGAATTTGTTTGGGTATAACCTAGGATAGTTGCGTATAAGTAAGAGGGTCATTGAGAAAAGTCATAGATTGACTAAATAACGAAAATACAATTATTGCAGTTGTAGGTAATTGCAATGTGGTAACAGGCTCAGTGCAACAATTCAACAAGGAAAATTCTGAGCGAAAATTTGTGAAGATGTAAGGAAATCTAGTTCGGTTTATGCCAGGTTGGATGTAACCAAGCAAACTTCGTAAATATTATTAATAACAACTATAAAAGTACAGCATTTTTAAAACATTTTAATGGGAAAAGAAGACCTGTGATAAAATAACTGCATCTGGATAATTGTTAATGTTTACCCGAGCTGTAGTAGACATTAGGCTAGGTGTGTCATCAACGAGTAAGTCAACTGCAAAATTGGTGCTGATGAAGTCTGCGAGTCAGTGCATATATAATACACTCATAGGAAACAATTTCGTCGAACCTAACTCCATGATTAGACGTTACATCTTATTCATAATCATGGACTTTTCTAAATAAGCTAATAACAACGCCAAACTGTTAAGCTCAGATTCTTTTGGTCAAATCTATTCAATTTATTTGGGCGCTGACTATGCTATTCTGTTTCTAGGTTTTTAATTGTATATACAAGAGAGCACTTAAGGGAGATTAATTAATATATTTAAGCAATTCACACACATGTCCCTTTTCAACATTCACCTTGATACTCTTAGGTCCATTCCGACCGCTAACATTAAGAACTATAATGCTAATGATCACGATATTGCACTCTTTTTCTCCAACCTAGTTTTTTAATATTATTATTTATATGTATATATATTTAATACATTACAGTATAGTCTTGTATAGAGGTTTTATCGGCCTCGGGGCCCACAACGGGGGCCACTACGAGCATTTTATCAAAGGAGAGATTCTTTCATGAAAGCAATATATAATGACTACCACAAGCATATCGCAACGTGTTGCCAGCAAGTATTTGGAAATTAACTTGGAACGCATTCACTACCGTAAGTTTCACTACTACTTCATCAACAAGCTTTATACGGTTGTCCCGTAAGTAGTGATTGAATATCAGCCTGTAAATACTACAACTCTATCGTTATGTGTATTAGTTAAACCGCTTTCATAGACACAATTTATATAATTTTATGCCAGCTATATAACTAAAGCAATTAAATAATCGCAAAAATGTGTTTCAACTTTTCTAGCGACTTGCGTTTGTTTAATACGTAACTTTGCGAATATACAGTACCAAAAAAGGCATTACCTTCTTAACATAATTAACCTCGTTGCAAAGTATGGTTTAGCGCGTGTTACATGAAACCTTCAACATCACGATGCCTTCTCAACATCACGGTGCCCTCTCTGTATGGCCGTAACAAGCTCAGACGCGATTTTTGAACTTAAAAGTCCCAAAAAAACAAACTACCAGCCCCTTTCTCTGACATATGTAGCCGACTCTATACAATATATAAAACGTGAATTCATTGAAGTCCAGTGGCTATTTCTAGTGAAGTATGGGCACTGAACTAGTAAACAGGTCTGTTCCTTCCGGTCTACTATTATAATCCATTCATAAAACAGTCATGAAATACTAAAACAGTCATGACCTAAGTGGGTCATATTTGGCACCCAAATTTATAATCAGCCACAATAATGGCTACTTTCGTAGACGTTCTTATGGTATAAATGTTCACTTTGTTGTTTTTAAATTATGACCAAAGACTCCGGGAGTGGCGTCAGATGGTCTACCCTGACGCCTTGAATTAATCAATTGTTCCTTATAATCAGTCGAACGTAAGCGACGCATGTGTTTCTTATATAAATCGTGACCGCGTAAGCTAGCTTATCTCTATTAAGTGAGCTAGGTTATTTATTTTAAGCCATAGACTGTACCAATTGAAAAAAATTAAGCGGAAACTTTGGGTGCCAAATTGGCACGTAGCCTACTTTTTTAATTGAGAACATTAAATTCCTACATTATTCATTCCAGTTTTTCTGCAAAACATTGTTGGGGCAGTCGTTCGAAGCGGGTTCTTACAACCTTTATCATGTGTAATCCTTTTGCTGGCTTGGCATTCGCGTTCTCTTTCCGTGTTGCTCACGTCTTCAGCTTCTCTTCCCACATTTTTCTTGGAATTCTTTCAGTCACTCATCAAAATATGCGACATGCATTCACAGAAGTTACCAACATTAATACACTGCACACAAAGAAACTGCGAATACCAAACGGGGACTTTTCGCTTGCTTTCTGTTCTCTCAAGAAACCTGGGTTTTGTTTCATCGTTGCGAACAGCTTACGCCCCTTTCCCGCAAAAAACATACCTTACTTACGTTTACACTTTAGATACGGCCGACTGCCAGCTTTACATTATTATTACTATTATTCCTTATTGTCATTTTTAGTTGGAAGCACAGGGGCTGATACTTTCGAGTGATTGTTTGCTTCGTTTGCATATCATCACCGCCGTCGTGGTTATCATCATCATCAACAACAACAACGTCGCTGTCGCGAACAACAAAACTTGTAAAAGGGAAAGGAGCGACGTCAGCAGCAGCTCAAGCTGAACCCATTAATGCAACCATTACGTAACTGCCGTAGTCATAGTAACAATGCGCATATGTGGCTAGTCTCTTCTTTGAACACTCCTAGAAAAACCAGGTGCGATATGTACCATTATTATTATCATCGTCATCCGAATAATAACCTTTAATTTAAAGTCTCTAAAGGAAAACTAAATTCTAGTCAAACAGGTCAATGAATTATTAGTGTCGCAGTGCTTGTCGCAATTTGTAGCACTTGAACGCCACGAAGGGCGATTATCTTCGGGAATGAAGCACAGAGACGCTAGACAAAAAGCCTATTGATCTGTTGCTCTGCCTCATCACTGCTTAACTTTACGTAATACCTAACTCTCTAAAGAGCACAAAAAGCATACTTTGCAGTGCTTTAAATCCAAAGAAGTTGAAAGAAAATCTGCGTTAGTTTCTCCAGGTTTAGCGTATCGCCGTTAAATAGTTGATCAGACGGCTGGAGCCCATCTTGAAATAAAGTGTATGGATTCGAACCTAGACTTCAACGTATCCCTAAGATATGCAGGCAGATACGTTACCTACTAAGCTACTGGGGGGACAACATCGTTTAGCCTAGAATGATCGTACTTCACCATAGGAGCTGTGTCGCAAGGATGTCTATGTCTAAGTCTATGAACAAGGTAATGTGGTGTATCTGCGTGTATATTATGTTTGAACGAGTACGACAGCGCGATATCACTTCTGCGGTGGTAATGCTGACACTGCTTCTACGCGAAGCCATGCTAGAAGGAGGTGGCGTTCTAATAAATGATATTGCGGTCGGACAGTAAATACTAGTTGGGTTGAGTTTTTCGAACTATTGGTGTTTTGTAACGATCGTCGTAAAACAGCGATAACGATGATGATGATGCTGATGATGATGATTATGGTTGTGATGGTGATGATGATAAACATTAAAGGCAAAAAGAAACAGCCAGTTACTTCAGTTTCAGTTCTGTTTCATCACTCCATGTTCGTCACACCCCGATACGGGGACAAAGTAAAGGTGGCAATGGCATATATCAATCTTGAGACTAGCTCGAGATTGACGACTATTGATTGAGATTGATTTTATCTAGCCAACGGGTTCCACACGAACAAATCGGTACAATTATGTTGGGTGCTAGTGGGTCTTTGCGTGCGCAATTAGCCACTGTAGGGTTATATCTGAAAATCAACAGATCACAAAATGAGTATGACAAAAGATACATCAGATTTACATCTGGTTATCATTACATTGATTGTCTACTAGCATCGGCAAATTATTAACATGGTTAGGTGATAAACTACTAAAACACCACTGTTACAAATAATCGGCACTAATGGACGCGACAGTTTTGGTAATGTGGGTTATTCTAATGGTCGATATAGACTGAAACTCACTAATATTCTCCCTTTCCTTGCAGGAGATAGAATAACAGCAAATTTCTCGATCTGTAACTGCACCAAGATTCCTGCGAAACAATCATAAGCCAAATAAAGGTTAATATTATAATTAGAAGTGTTCATTTGATACATCAGCTTAGTTTTCAGATATCTATCATTTAACGTAATCCCTGTACCTAGAATAGGATCTCAAATCAAATATACCAACCCACCATAGTTTTGACACACTGGTAGATCGTACTTAATTAAGAATTTTAAGTTACTCAGTTCTATTTAACATGGTTTTTCTCAGCACAAGTTCATCTTACACTGCATGTACAATGCAAAACACGACAGTAATGTTAACAATTTTAAGACCAAGAAATAACGAAGAAAAGTGTTTCTAGCTGAAGTAAGAACTCTTCTCATACATCTGTTCGATGATATCCTTTTCGTCCAGAGCGTCGGGTAAATCTCGCTTGTTTCCAAGTACCAAAACGGGTATCTCTGCCAACTGAGGTTTGTCAAGGAGAGTGTGTAGTTCATTACGAGCAGGCTCGATTTTGTCACGATCCGCTGCATCAACCATATAGCTGCCAAACGCAACGAAAAAAAGAAACACAAAAATTACTCCAGCTTTTATTGGAATGTGATTAGAAGGTGGTGTACTATGTTAGTGTTGGCCAAATCAGAACGGAATGGATTGCAATATAATGTGTTCATGAAAGCATGAACGAAAGCTATGCTGTTAAGACGGTGGCGCGTTCTATTCTTGTGGAGAAGTTCAAAATGATTGACGGGTTGAAACTACGAAGTCAAGTAAGCCTTCCTTTACTTCCGGTTGTCAATTCGTTTTATTCACTTCCTTAGTGAAAATTTCTTTTCGAGCATAAAACTTTTATTACACATTTTTTTTTAAATTTCAAATGCCCCGTGATAGTGTCACATGATAAATGGCAGTTTTACAGGAAGGGTGTAACGACAAGTACAATTGATTATCACACGAAAACAGACGTGGTTACACCTTTCTAGTAGGCCGCAGTTCCCTCATGACCTACGGTTCATAATACGAAATGAAAGACAGAAATTAAATTCGCCTATATGTAGTAAAAACTATCCTCTTCTAAGCGCATGGTAACCTGTTTAAATATAGTGGTAATATTTGCATTTACCTAGTCTGCACCAGACCTGTGCGTTTATATTTTTAGGGTCCTTTATAGACCTGGGTACTTAAGTACTATTTGTTCCTTGTGATTCTATCTGGTCGATAATATGTAGACATGTGTGCTCAGCACATTACTTAGCATGCTTTTTGATTTGTGAATGATCAATGGTTTAAAAAGCCAATACGCTTCCTGCGCTTTCAAAGAGACAACAATGATAAATAATCAAAAGTAAGAGTTGAATTATAAGAAATCTATGGGTTCCGCAGGCAACGTCTATTATCAAAGAAGAACGCTGGGGCTATTGTAACCCCAACAATACCTTGTTCGAGTTGGCGGGCTCGAATTGCTGACTGCAACCTTAGTAAATTTGTATTAGAGCCTGCTCTGAAAAACAATTTAGAAACAAATGAAGGTCGAAGGTGTGTTTTTTAAAGCTAACGAAAATTGTAATGTTAGAAATGTTTGTCACAATTGTCATGTTGAAGCGAATATTCACAAATGGGGACTATAACCTAATCGGTTTTTTGTGCGCGCAAACATGCCGACAAAAATAGCCCTTTACTTACGCAAGGTAACGTATTCCAGTAATTTTAGATAAAACAGCTTGCTATGTGAATTCTTATAAGTCAAGAGGAAACATGTGCCATATACTCCA
Organism: Varroa jacobsoni; assembly: GCF_002532875.2. Classification (NCBI taxonomy): domain Eukaryota; kingdom Metazoa; phylum Arthropoda; class Arachnida; order Mesostigmata; family Varroidae; genus Varroa; species Varroa jacobsoni. Next base: position 53,072 of record NW_019214411.1, on the reverse strand, counting down.
GGACATACTCCAATACATAGACATATCAATGATACAATTTTTTTTCTGACCCAGTATTTGAGGGATGATTTAAGATTAAAATCTAAACGACATAGCAAAAAAATACTGGGCAGCAAAAATAAAAATATGGCGATTTAACTGCTTCGACAACTTCCGTAATTCACCTGTAATTTTCTGTCTATACTATTGTGATTTAGTTTCCCACCATATTCAGTAGAACGGCTCAGGCGTCATATTTTTACTACATGAGGTATGTTTTTTGCCGTACTATTTGAAATGAAAATATGTGATGGTACTCTAACTACAAACATGCAACTATCATGCAACGCCGGTTTATTTGACGGTACCAACGGCTCTAATATTTATAGGGGTAATATTTATAATAAAATAAATATTGAAAAAATATCTTAATACCACGCCAAAAGTAAGACATCGGGCAAGCGAAATGCGCAACATTTGTTGACCGAGCAATGTTTGTTAATGTGGATGGACGTGGGTTATTGTAAGTCAAATAGCGCATAATTTAAAGTTATTTCTCAGCTGATCCTCAAATAAAGATAAAAAGGCTCAGCTATGCGATCACTCGGGTCAGATATCATGAAGTTAAATTAGTTTGTATTGAACTACGGGTTTCACTCCACGTTTGTTTACTTAATTGATCTACCTGCTTAATTGATAATATTTAGTCTAACATAAACTATAGCACATCAACCGTTATACCGTTGCAGTTATCCTGTTTCGTGCCCTAATCCTAACGAATTTTGTTAATAAATAATTACATGACCTTGTGGCAGCTATGTGGCTACATTAACTCTATGTTCTTGATTTAGTCAATTATTATATCGTCTTAATAAACCCTTTACCTTAGAGCTGTTATCCTATTACCATGTCCCAGTTATTGGCTACATCTAACTAACATCCGTTATGGATAGAATATGGCACTAATCAATGACCCTGTTGTCTGTTTGGGTGATCTATTTAAGCCTTTTTTGCCACTCGTTATGTCCTCCTGTTGTTATTATCTGTTATCATAGAATGCGTGTGTTGCATAAATTGAAAAAATAGCAAATATCAACTCCGAAATTACCAAGAAAAGATAAAACACAGTTTACTCCATTAGCATTCTGCTAACTTTAAGCTTTAGGCACATAATCCCGGTCGGCTTTTGAAACATTAATTAAGCTTATATTAAGTATAAATTATAGCTCAAGTGCGGACCTATCAGGTGGCCGTAATCTCGTTACCTTTTTTTTTTACCTAATAATGCTTTCCCATTAAAACGTTCTTGTTATCATTCCAATTCATTACCGTATTTTCCTGGTTTTCGCTTCTCGAGACATCCGTTTCCTCAATGACACGTCCACATATGTTACATGTTGTTAACTAGTTTCACAGTGAGCACCATTTATTCTTTGGTTGTAAATATGCGAAATATTTAATAATTTTTTTTTAAATCCTATGCCCTGCCTATTTTTACAGAGCTTGAAAATTACGATCTACGAAGTACTTACACAATGGCGTTAACACCTCGGCAGTATCGTTCCCACATACTACGGAAACGGGGCTGGCCACCAATGTCCCACATCTGAAACAATATTTGTTTATTCATTCTTTCTATGTTTCTAAAGCAACATCTGACATCAGAAGCTAGGTTTGTTCAGATCATCATATGCGCTTATGTTTGCTTAATACAACTTATTCTGGGTGCACATCATTTAGTTCAGCCAAACCATCGGTTATTATGTTCGGTTATTATGCCAAAGCTAGTTTATTGGCCAAAGTTATTCGGCCAAAACAAAAAAGCACAGCTATAATGTATCACTTTTTCTATAAGAATTATCAAAAAATATATGAGAAATTACGCATAATTTTCTCCGTAAAACCCACTGGTTTTGAAGCAAAGTAGAAGTGAAAAACTACGTACCTTAATAGTAACATTCCCTTTGGTGATTTTTCGCATATTGAATCCGACTGTTGGAATCATGTCTTCACTAAACTTTTCCGACTGAAAAAAAGCACATACAACACGATCTTTATAAGCGTTTTTATAAAAATATTATTTAGAATGTTTCATACTTAAAACAAATTTAGATTAAAGCTATCTAGAAGATTAAAAATGGAGAATTTTCCACTGGTCAGCTCTAACGCAGCCATTTGCACCAATTTGTGTGAGGCTAGAAAATTATCTTTTAAGGATCAGTTTTTGTCACTTGCCCATGTAGACAAGTGACAAGTTTTTTCAAAGATTTTAAAATTAAAGATTCTAAACGGTACATAAAACTTTACAGAGAATACATCTTTCTTCTGCTGATATATGCCTTGCCAGGTGGGGCATAGGCGTAGCAAGGGATAATGTTTATATCAGAACTTATGACATAGGATATAAAAATGCACTTTAATTATTGAAGCAACACGATACAAAAATTATTAACAGCTGTCAGGAAGATGGAGATACAGCAAGGCGCTTCTTTGATAAGGTTTCAACGAATGCTCGAAGCAGTAAAAACGTTCAACCAGAAACCACAGCTGAAAAACATGCAGCAGTTAACAACCTCCTTGCTTGGCGTACAAGCCGCAACAATCGCCACTGAGCTGTTATATATTTTCGCACTTCTTTATAACAAAAATATTATATATGTCCGAATTACTATTATTTATCTTAGAAAGTATATTCCATCACTCTCGACAACAGTATTTTGTTAGCACATTGGTATAGGGGCGTCTATTTACGTACCAGACAGGAATTCACGACGCTTATCCTAAGGGTGGATTAATAGCATAAAATTGAATTGTTGCCCAGCTTACTTTCCCTTAATAATTCCTTTAAAATTTGAAAATAGGCACAAGTAACCAAGAAAAAGGCTTACATTGTGCGATATGAGTCAAATTTCATTTAGTTAGCCTAAAGGAGCGGCCTGTAGGGACCTGCATTTTCGCCTCTAAGTGGAGTTTTATATACATTACCCACCTCCAAGTGACCCAAAATAGTTGTACAGCAGTGCCATAATCTACTTTAGATCATTCATAAAAAATACTTAACGCCCGGCATTCTAAAAGACTGCTCCTATTTTAATTCTTTCTCTGCTAGAACTTTTAAACAAGTTAGAGCAGATTGACTGTATTGACATTATTTTCGGGACTTTATTGGTTTATCGATGCACCCACATTCCATCATCTAATGTACAGCTATAGGCATTAAACCCTTCGAATAAAACTACTTACTGGTACCGCGCGCCTTTTCTCTAGTTATGTTGAAAGCCTGCCTGCCATGTTACTTTGCTGTCCACTTAAACACTGGCGATTGCTGCCTAGAAAAAAATGTGTCTAACGGTGTAAAAATCTCGAGGTGAGTGACTTCCTTTATATACTGTTCTGAGAACTTATTGAAACGCCTGGTAGAGCCTAAATTAAGCCAGTTAAAAGATGCTTGCTAGCTTCTATGAACTATGAGTCGGGATTGACGAAAATCAAATGGAACAGTGGTAAGCAATACGTCACGAAGCGCCATAATCGTATGATGCCATTGAGCACCCGGTAACCTTATGTTTTGAACGAACGGCATACTAATCTATGGAGACAGCCAATTTTTCATAAATTGTTTATAACGACCTTGCGGTCTTATGTGAGACCTGCGGTCTCGTGCCTGCATGTTCCACTCGCGTTTTTCGACGTCACGTTTATCTAGTAATCCGGGTACATCCAAAGAAACTGAATGAACACAGCGTACATATGTGACTCTATAATGAATCACTCAATAGAAATCGCATGAAATGAGCCCTCGGGCTTTTCAGTGCGATGGGTTTGGAAATACAAGGACTATACTTTCAAGTAATCCTTTTCTTTGGAGCCGCACTTTAGTGCATGAACTTTTACGCTTAAAAATAAATTGTTGGAATCGTTTAGAATACATACAAAACTCTGTGTTTTAGACAACCCTTGTACGAGTATGATTTCTACGTACAAAATATATGTAAATTGAAAGAACCGCCCTCAAACATAGATCACAAATCGACTTAAACGATTCGATTCTGCTCATAATAATCAAGTCTTAATAATTAATATGATTTACAAAGCTGCCAGGACAAATATATCAGTTGAGGAGTCAGTAATATTTGTGTGGCAACAATCAAACTTTCCTGTGGATGTTTATGCATCAGTGATTTTTTTCTTGTACAAATCGCTTGCATTCTGCTCTATTACAACTCCATCATCCTGTCCCTTTTTGAAAAGTTCTTACCAACTAGTCGCGACTTTTCAATCCAAATAAAAATCATTGCTATCTGAATTCCATGCAGTAAAAAGACCTTTACGAGACCCTCTCGCTACTCCTGTTACGCAGACGAGCTACGTGCTTTCCGGCAGACCTTTATTTTACAAGTTGACTAGAGCAAATGTTACAGAAAAGGTAGCGTCGAGTTGGAACAGTAAGTAGGAGTGCCGTTCTAATGTTATCATAGTAGACGCATCAAGTAGTTGTAAAATAAATAAATATATGCGCTTCTTTTCTCATTCTTATTTTTTCCACTAAGCCAATCTTTTTCTAATCGGGTTCACCTTTTCAGAACTTACGCTCACTTTTGCTCTACTCGATACATCTAGGTACGGTTCATCCATATTACTATGCCTGATCAATTCAGCGCGATGATTTTTTCTCAAGAAGAAAATTACCCTACATCAACGATAGAACCGGCAATGTGCGTCTTTCTCTGAATAGAAATGCTTCATGGTCTAGGCCACACCAGGCATAACTAGGGATACCCAGTGTCAGGATAAAGGTGTCACTAATGCGCTGCATTCATGTTTATGTGCATTCTGACCAACTTCTGTGTATCAAATAAACTGAGGATGCATTATGATAGATATCCAGGAAATCAATTTCCTTGCTACAGCACAAAGTTACACGACGTGCGCTCTTTCTCTTAGCCTTTTTTAAATAAAGTTTATTACTTTTTTTAAAATGGCGTTTCCTTATAAGGTCGTCGAACGCATAATGCAAAAAGTTCACTTGAGGTGTGGAATAGCAACGCTGTCTTGAACACCTATTTTAAAAGCATAAATTACCACGACTACTAGTTACCTCATAATTAATTAATCCTGGTTTATTATTCATATAACCTGTCTCACGATGGATAATACATAAATATGGTAAGCAATACCATGAGCAAGTAACGTCTTACAGCACGAAAGAAAATGCATTTAAATGATGTTCTCCTTCTTTAGTCCTATTTTTCTGCTACAGGTTTTCTGAAGAGTCAATAAAAATATTATATGTGCTGCACAAATATAGAAGCAAAAAATCTTCCAGTGGTGTTTACTTTAGATATAAAACACAATTCAGATTAGCTGACTAGCCAAGCGGTATTCACCGTACAAAGTAATCCCCGCTACATAATGTTATGGTAGACACGCGTCTCCGCCGTCGAACATGCAAAGAATGAGTTTAGGTTCTTAAAAGTTTTCATTTGAACGTGTGAAAAATGAGGACGTGGTAGTTAATCCTCTGTAAGCTGGTGGCCAAGAACGTTTTGATGATGGACGTCGACGGCTACAAAGTAAGGTAATGAATACGAGGGGCACAGCGAAATTTCTTATTGTTCCTGTTAATGCGTAATGCCATAATGGCTCACCCTAGCAGTGTATGTCCGTGTGTTATCCTGCTGGAGAATACTATTCTTTTGGAAGAGAATGGGCTGCTACCATTCTTTCCAACTGTGAATAACGAAGTTCTCCCATGGCGTATTTTCTAGATTTTGTAAAGATGTAAAGACGTTGCTTTTCCTTATCCAATGACTCCATTTTTGAGGTTTACCTATTGCCATTCTGTGGTTTTGTATGACATCTCCTTTGACTATACTACTGAATCCTCTTTTCTCCAACAGAACAGTGAAGCGGCATGGTAACATCATGTCATACTAACCATAGGACAACTCTTAGATTCGAACCAGCGATCGTACTACGTTCGTGGTTACTATGGCAACGCACCCAGAGCGATGCGCATTGGTCATGTGAACTGCCATGCCGTCCCCTTTTTTTAGTGGTTGATTACGTCTCGTTGTTTTCAAGCATAGAGAATTGACCTGAGTGAGCAGCGTTCTTGAAGTCAAAATTTCCCGCGCAAAATGTTCTAAAGCAGGATTCCGCATGTAAGTTGATGTGGTTGTTGTTCTAACAGCAGCAGAGATTTCAACAAAAATGTTTGCAGCAAAACAGATAAAGAAAATCCTACGCGACAGATTTGTTTCGTATAGAATCTCAAAAAAAAATTCATAAAAGTTTTATGTGATTTGATTCACGCAGAATTCAAGTATATGAAAAACAGCTGTTTTCTACGGTTGAAAAAGCTAACGACTTCTCGACGTTAACAAGATATATATATACATTTACGTAAATAAAGACAGAGGTCAGAAAAAACATGTTGATACTGCACCGCTTTCACTTTGTTTATGAAAAGAATATATTTATGTGAGTTATGCTGAATTTGTGCCACCGTTGCGGTTTACTTGATCAGAAAAAGCACTACCACTCGCAAATATAAGAAAAAAGTATTTCAATGAAGATCTCTAGTTGATATAATCGGAACATTGCATTAATAAAAGAGGAAAACGACACTTGTATACAGTTACTTAAATTGAGAGATGATGGGACTACGAAGCAGTGGGGAAGCGACTTGTGTTAATTGTGCTAAACACTGCGGTTTAACTTTCGCTGGATCTTAAGTTATTTCAATGAGACATATCTCGATTACGAATTAGATATTTCTTCGTTGGTAACCTCCTGGCAGGAGTTCCGGTGCCGACAAAAGTTGGTATACCTTTTCGTTGCAGTCTGTCAACCACTGTTGGCCATCGATTGCAGTGTCTATTTGGTGGTGCGTTCTGGTAAATCGAGCTAAATTCTATGAATGTACTTAAATAGTTAAGTACATTAATAGAATACTATTTCAACACAATGAAAGCGTTTTGTTGCCCTAGCATTAAGACTTAAAATGTGACAGCAACATAGAGCTACATTACACTAGAGACAGTAAGAACGAGCGTACTCGGTAGCTTTTTTTTCTCTCACATCGAATAAATAATGACACAATAATTGAGTTGGTTCAACAACTGAGTAATCTAATTTTCTACATACTAGGGACTAACCGAAAACCTGACTTTTAATTCCATAAAAGAGGTATCAATATCATTCCCGATAAGTGTTAGAGGTACAACTAGAATTCTTAAATCAGATCGCAACATGCCAATAACGAAGTCGACACGCGTTGTTTGTTCCAACAATGATTCTTTTTAATACATTATTGGCAAAAATCATAGTGTTAATTTCCTATAGCACTAAATGTTGTAATAGTGGTTTCTGTAGTTTTATCTTTGTTTCAGAGTCTCACGATTGAACGCGCAGCTGATATCTTTGTTCAGCGCCTGCATTCGCTTATCTTTTTATTTTTATAAAGCCATATAGTATATGTAGAAAGGAGTATCTATAGGAGTCTATATACGATGATCTAGGTTAGGAGCAATATTGACCGCATTGTGTCCCTTTATCTGATGCTGTTGAAACGCCTGATATACACGCTTAAGCCACCAAAAACAAACGAACGAATAAATCGGCTTTCAAAGGTCGATCGAGGAGTGAGAATACACTTCTGGTATGCCACTTTACTTTGTTGTTGATCATTCAACAAATCAGAGAACTTATGTAGAGACTGGCTTATCGGAGTGAGTCTGAGGTGCAAAAGTTACTCAGTCTGTTTTGTACTCTCAGTAGGCAAAGCTCAGTAGTCTATACTGTTGTGACGACGGTGTGGGGCGTCGTCACAACAGTATAGACTAAATGCCTTTTATGTATAGCTAAAAATCAATTTGATCTCAAGTACACGCATTGAAAAAACTATGCGGAATATGTTACAGTTGACATAAAAAATATGGATCTAGTGCCTTCAGATATACGATGTTACCTTCTAAGACGGCTTGAGAATATACTTGATGCTAATAATGCCATATGATTTCAACGAAAAGAATCGAAATATCAAAATTTTGAACTATTATTCGGTGAGGCCTATTTTCATGCCTTGCTAAACCATAACCATTACTCTTACGTACCATGTTGAGGCTGAAAAATTTGTAACGACTATTTTACAACAGTTACTATTATCTCAGCCACCGCTTAACATACACAGGGATATTATTCAAAACAGCCACAAGCTTAGCCAACGTAGCTGTTTAATTAAGCGCTATCTTGAGCATTAACTTTTTTTAGGTGTTATATCACGGGCTATAACATGAGCAGAAATGACTTACCGAGATAACGTTAACAAAGGTCGTCTTTCCAGAATATTGAAGGCCGACAAGTGTCAGCTCCATCTCCTCCTTCCAAAAGAGAGATTTTATCCAGTCAAGCAGTTTATTGACTGCGTTCACGATTGGATTCGAGCTCCCCGCCATATCGACGGGGTATGAAGGTAACGTTAGGAAAGCCTTGACAAAACAAGCCACTAGTCACAATCAATAATATAGTAAACGAAGATACAAGGACTCAAACCCGAACAGTTACACTAACTGAAATTTTAACTACTAGTTCTCTGGTAACTGTGAGACTTTAACAGACAGACAGACTGCTCAACGATTACCTAGTATTCTTGTCGTCTGACTAAGAGTATAGCCCTATGAAAACAATGGCATGATGATCTCTTCTTCCTCGATAGTCAACCCGATCTGTGAGGCTGAAGCTACCAATAGAAGCCTCAATCAATATCTAATTTACACAGCGCCAAACAGCTGTATGTATTTACAATCAATTAAGCCGCCAAAGGCCATTTATTTGTTTTAAGAATGTCTTCTTCTTATCTTAGTGATAGGTCTTTTATTTTTCCAAAATTATTTAACTTAATTTAATTACACGTTTGAATTACGCAAGGCAACAAGTGCTTATCATGAGACACTCTACTACAGCACAGTTATGCTCCTCGTTACTGCGACGCTACTAGCTGCTAGCAAATTTAAAAGAGCTTTGAGAAGACCATGTTCATAAATACTAAAAGGCAACGGATGAACTTGTAATAAAGATCATTCACTGAATGAAAGTAACTTCAGCTATGGACAACAGTAAGCAATAGAATTATTATAAAAGGTGTGAGAATGGGAGCTTGGACGTTTTCCATGATTAATTTTAAAAGATCCTGAAATTAATTTTAAAAAATCTCAACCCTTTCATACTAACATAATATCTTAAAGTATTTTCTAATTCAGCAGTACGGAGAATTCCTCTCATGATAGACTTAAAATCAAAATACTCATTAACTTTTTAGTGATTCGACTGCAACCGCATCCATAAAACTCGGACTGTTGTGTCCACTTCTGTTAGAATTTGTAGCATTCTGTTAGTTGTTGTCTCTCCTTACTCGTAATACCTTGCACAACAGATCTCCTCTTAAAAAAGGCTCTTAATAATATTTTCTCGCCGTTTGTGTCCTTTAGAACTCATTTGTTCATGTGTATTTAATTGTTGTAAAAGTTGACTTTCGAGTAATAATGAAAAGTGTACAACCAGCCTCAGCGACAAGTTTGAGAGAATAAGTTTTACCTGTTTCAGATAAACGATAAGAACCTTTAACATCATGGTTTGAAATATTTAATCAAAGCTGCTAATTGTGTAACAAGCATCTAAATAACAATTAATTCGTCGAGATCGTAGTTGAGAATGACACAAGTATATCATAAATTCTTCATACACTAATTCATTTTGCAACAAATAACCTAAAATTCACGTTTAATTATAAAATGAATTTTCTAAAGATACCTCATTTTGACCGGGCACGGTAGGGATAGGTATACGTGTGTAGGGTTTATGCCGATGAGTCCTTGAAACCAGCCGAACAGTAAAAGCAGATTTATTTATCGTAGCTCAAATTTTAAATTCATTTACAAACTTCCTAATATAGGATTTACAAGTCTAAGGCGCCTACAACAAAAAACAATTCAGACATTTTGGTAACTTATTTATACGATGTCATGTACTTGGTCGGTAAAAGGGCACTCTTGGTCGTACTGAAAGACGGAAGCTTCTATGCTATATTAAAGCTACCTCAGCTTGTTGCACCGACCGAGCACTGATCCCGAATAAAAACATCATTGGCACGCACTAAAAACCATGTAGCGACAAACAGAGTGGTGAGGTTGTGCCGTGTCGTATAATTACTGACATTTACCAACAAGTATACAGTCGTCATAAGGACGTCATCTACATAACTCTTGACAATTATATACACCCATCCTCCTGTCGTCTGCTTAAAGGCTGATTTGAGCTATCGCGCGTATAGAATAAGTGGGCGGAGTTGTTCACGAATATTTCGGAACTATGCTAGCCTGTATAAGGTAGCTCTGTGCGGTTGATGTCAAGTGTTTAGTGCTTCGATATGGAAGAACTGCCGTTGCCGCTGCGTGCTCTCTGTGTTGTTTCGTTGTGATCGTTGTTGATCGTGTACTGTTGTGTTTTGTTGATGGTGTGTGGGTTGTCTATCCGTGTATACAGTGAGTGGAGGGCGGTACAGCGGCAGGCGTTCTATTTGTGTGTGTGTGTGTATGTATGCCCTTGTAGGTGATACAGTCACCATTAGTGTTTTCAGCACAGCAACGCACATTGTGGCAACATCGACAACTAACGGCCACCGCCGTCGCCGCCGCCGCTACCAGCCTTCCGGTCCCGTCCGTCTGTGTGTCTGTTTATTTGGGACCGTCGGTCGTTGAGGCTTTTTGCCAAGGGAGTGCCTTGCAGGCTCCAGGAAACATGTCGAGGTGACGGAGAATTCGAACACACAGGACTCCGAAACAGAACTATAAATGTGCAAGAGAAAAAAACAAAATATTCAAGACCAACGGAGTGTTTTTGTCCAGAAAGTATATATGTTAATTGATTTGTAGATTGTTGTTATATTTGTGTGGTGCTGTTGTTTTTCTACAGCTGCTTCTGTTGTGCCGAGTCGTTCGTTAGTGAGTGTTTATGGTAAATGTTGCTTGGAGACATTGACCACCGAAGCGACGTAAGGTTTCAGCTGGCGGTTGACCTGTCTGCGGGCTTCAAACACTTAACGTTACCGGTATCAACGTTGATATTCGCAACCGCGGCAACAGTAGCAGGCATCGTCGCTTAAGCCAACAAAGTGAAATGATGTTGACGTGATGAACCGAAGAATTGATGCTCTGCTCTCAAAGGTAAAGTGTGCGCGAGTACGTTCCAGAGTCAATAGGGAATAATGGGACAGAATGCTTGCAGGCAGTATTATATGTCAAACTGCGCCTATGTACGCGGGCTATCTTTTAGCGCGAGACCCGGGACGTACTGGTGACTGATGCTTTAGTACAATCTCCCTACTCTATCCTGTGTTATGATTCGTTCCCGCCGGTGTGACGTTTCTGGCTACACACAGCCCTCTCTGTCGAGAGCGTTTTCCATAGACAAAGATCCGTCTGTGTCAGACGAGGTGGCGCCTTCTACATCTCAACTTGACTGCCCGGTTTCCCTCAGTTAGTCATCGTTTCACATGTTCTACAACGTAGTATAATTAATGGGGCCACTAATGCTGTATCTGGGTTATAATGGCTTTTTTTGTGACCATAAAAGTCCTTCTCTTAGTGTGTAATCCGTGTGACCCTGCATATTCCTGAGAAGGTTACGTGCGTGAAATGTTTAAATCTTAGCATTTGTTAGGCACATCCATCAGACCTATAGGATGCAATTCTGCGCGATAGACAGAAATGTGGGAAAAAAATAGTGACTCTTCTCTAGTTTTAACTAGTAGCGCATTAGGCATGTAAATAGCTGCCGGCAGCGTCTATTCGTCCATAGGCAGATCCGGTTAAAGTCGCGTTTTCATAAATTCGACATTACATACTATGTGTACTGATATATGGCCGCTCTGATCTATCACCTTCATGTTAGCTCATTAAAGCAGATGCCTCGGTTTTTTCTAATTGATGTTATAATGTGTGGTGTATGGTTTCAGTGGTAAGCTATAAGCCATCTTAATTACTTGGTTAACATTGAGTTAAATGAAATGTGTGTATGTAGCAGATGCGGAAAACAGTGTAGTAATAGATAGCATGATCTCGCTAATAAACCGGGCGTATTAAATATCGCGAAAGCGTATTACTACTGATCTCTTCTCATTAACTGCTGCAAGAATAAGTTTTTGCACGATGTTGTTATGTAATTATTTTTGTGATATATCTGACAAAGGTGATTAAATTTTACTAAACCAAATTATCATTTGTGTAATGAAATTATTTACGCATTATTCTGTATTTGTGTCATCTTTTGTCAAATGAAAATGAAAATCACAAATGTACTATTTGATCTATTTAAATAAGCAGGAAGTTGACATCTTTACTGTCTACTAGAATTAGTAAAAGTCAGACAGTAACGTCAACAATCAGAATGACGTTGAGATACCGTACCATTAATGGAATAATGATTAATAACGGAATGGACCAACCGAAGCTTGCATAGTTTGAAGAGAGGTATTAGGTAGGCCTGCTCGACATAGTTCTTGGTAAACATCTATGAGAAAAACAATGCAAACAATGCAAACGTTTCTGCTTACAACACGTAGGTTATGTTCTTCAAATAATCATTACAAAGCTCTGTGCTATAGTAGTTATCAGTACAAATTAAAAACAACATGGCATTGTTTCATGTACTGTAACTTTGCTCTAGAAAAAAATTGGTCTATTGTGATAAGAGCTGCCAGTTTATTTCCGAATTTGTAGGTTTTAGTGATAAGTCGGCGGATAATGGCGAGCTGGCTATAATCGCAAGAACTAACTCCCTTGACCGAGGCTATTGTGATTTTTGTCACCGGCGCCGTCTTCGTTGCGGGGTCTTTTACTTCAGATAATTCGAATCTCTTATCAATGTTAATCTTTTAATTCTATTATCATTGTGGATAATATTATGACTTATATAGTTGTTTATTTTGCCCTTTTTTGCTGCCTGCCTATTTTCCTTTTACTTCCCAGCTTCAACCTATTGTTGGGCCTATCGTCGCTTCTTCTGTTTGCTTGTTCCCAAAGAAACCAGTAGTAGCAGCAGACGCGTTATTCGACTTCTTTTCGCTGAATTGTCAAGGGTATTTTTGCTGACGCTCAGCGAAAGCTACCGTTGGCAGTTGTTGTGTCAGCCGCGAGATGGCGTCAGCAACATAATCGTGTTGCTGCAGTTCGTTGAGTTTTCCTCGTTGTCGTTGACGATGGCTCTGCCGCTGTTCGCTGTTATGCGTCGGTTGCCATGGCGCTGAGTTCGTTGCTGCAGCTGCCTGACGCTCAGTTCAAAACCAGCAGAGCGGTTACTGTTGCTGTCTGTTCCGTCGGCTCCTATCGCTGCAGAGACGACGCTTCTGCTATTCACCATTATTTCAATTCTTGATGGCGCTAGAAGCAGTCGTTGTTGCCGTATTATTTATTATTATTATTGTTATTATTAATGTTGTTATAGTAGTCTGTGTCAGTAGCGAGCAGCAGATTGCGAATCACGCTAGTGCTCCAGTAGAACGACGACTGCGCTCGCTAGAGTTGTTGCTAGCTCTGCATCCAGTTGCTAACAGAGAAAAAAACTCCGCCGGCAGCGGCTTCGTTGAATACCATCGGCTTCATGCCAGAAATTCACGTTGAGTTATGAATGGGGTGAGCAAGAGAAGGTAAGAGGAAAAACGCGGGAAAAGAAAAAAGGTTGGTGCTGTTACCAGAAGATGCTGCTGGCAGCGGGTTTTATGCAGCTTCTGCTGTTGTTTGGCAAGGTTGTTGTCGCCACTGTTACCGTTGCCCATATTGTTAGCTGATAGGCTGACTGGTCGGTCGAAGCTGGGTTAACGGCGTGTGATGCGACCGGATGGCCATCGAAGGGGAACAAAAGGCCGGCGTCGCCTCCGTTACCAATTCTATAGTTAGCCTAGCGATAAGGATGCCATGAGTTGCCGCGCGCCCCCAAGATCAGTAACGATATTGCGCTTCAATATTCTGCTGCGACCGCATACCAGCGGCTTGGCTTTAGCGTCGCGTCATTGACACTGACGCGTCGTACCGTGGCTAACTTAGGCGGGATCGGGTAGGAGAGAAATGTAGACGAGGAAGAGATACGGTGTATTCGTTCTACCATTATTCATTCAAAGGCTGTTATTCCCCGTATATTATGAATGTCCCTCATAGTATAACATGATTAACAAAGATGTATTCCAAAATGAATTTTTACATACACACGCACATACATCCATGTATAATTACACTGGGAGTAAGCAACTATCAGCTTCAGAAGGCATTAAAGAAGATAATGGAATTTGTTTTTTTAGGGGCTAAATTGTGCTCTTACTTTTGTACCGCTACCAAAGGATTTTGATTCTAATGTAACATAATTAAAGCTTGTAACTATATATTCTAATCACGTATACCTCATTAAGAGCACGATTCCCCTAGATATTCGACCATTACTCTTCTTCTATTGGAATAGTGCTAAAGCGACCATACTCTAGGCATTTCTACTTGAGTATATTGAATTTGTCGTACTTTTTCTCAAGCATAATGTATCTATATTGTAAACATTCTTGTGCATTTATGTTCGGACAAGTGTATGTCTAAGCTAAAAGGATTTTTCAAAACCAACTTTCAATTGCTCCTTCTATAACAGGTCCTTGTAGCGCTCTTTGGCATTGTCTCAGTCATTTATCCGGTAGGTACTCCGAGGTATCGAGCAAAATAAGGAATGATTACTTATGCATTTGTTGGTGCAGGATCTATGCCTGAAAATCAAGTAAGTGCCTGCCTATGCCCGGATTCGAATCTAGACCACAGCTACGTTTGCCTGTTAACATCAAAAACGTTACTATTGCGAGGACGGTGCGTGCGGGAGATTCGAGTTCCAGGTATGCGAGGTCTGCAAGCGACCTTTGCGGGCACCGTTAAAGTAACAGAGCCCTTTACTTATTACACTGACCTTGCGTAGCATAGAGTCAGTTTACACTGACTAACACCGGTTGTATGGTTTAGTCATATTGGCGTGTTGGTCGTTAAAGACAGCAGAGAGTCGCCAATTCACTAACTGGCTGGCGCACTAAGTGAGAACGTCCAAGCGAGGACAAACAAAGAGACGAGCGGACGATGGACGACGACGACAACCTGATTAGTACCGTATAAGGTCGTTGACGAGTTTATAGTACTCGACGGCGGGTATTTGTGTTAGTCAGCCTCAGACATTATAGTAGTCGAGGCTGGTGAGCCACGCGCAATGACAGTGTATATGCTTCTAGTTAGAAGTAAAAGGAAACTGTATCAATAGTCAAAGACGAAAGCTAGGAATAGCGCATGGCAGTTTATTTGTAGTCTTAACAACGCTGACGAGAGTCTCTGTTACTTTATTTCATTTCATTTTGTACAATTGTTGGTAAGTGCACCATTTGCCAACCTAAACAGTTCTACAGGAGTCACTGCCGAAACTGTACGCTCGATCGAAGATTGTTGTGTTGCTGATCTTCCGCTCAGTGCCGGAAAATTTGCAGTCTCCTGGAATTATCACTGAAATGGCATTGGAGAACGAGCCAAAGACGGCAACCTTATTCGGAACCTGGTCATTGAAAATCCAATCTTCAAAATTACTGAAATGCTAGCTGTCCAATGCAAATATTATATTATACTTGAATAAAAAAAGTTGTTTATACATACCATTGCAAAGTTTGACACCTCTGAGACAGTATATTCATACATGGTAAAAAGCAAAAAATGGTTAGACACTAGTTTTTTTAGCTCCATGGATAAGCGGATACACAATCTAATGCTGCTTGAATTACGTCTAAAACCATTTTTAACATATGATGGATATATATCGATTTTTATGTGATTTGTATTAGAAAATTAGAATAAGAATGACGTTTAGTTGAATCTAACGACGAATTTATTGCGTATACCTTATCCTTAACGGGTTAAAACGATCAGTTTTTATATCAATATCTGCCCGTCGTTGTGGCCATGAGATGATTATTACGTCGAGAAAAGTTCACTTTATGAATCTACTTGAAACAACAATTGATCCCAATGGCTGCTCTTTTCTATTAATTATGGAAGGTGACGTCTTTCTAGAATAGTAGCCACAACTCGGTTGCTTGTAGCTGCACTCGACCACTCAGGTTACACCTGAATTAGAGGCGTATTTATGTAATATATTTCACTAAACTTGTACCTACAATTTGTTGCAACAAATGGAAATAGTTATCTATGATCAAATATAACAAAAAGCAAGCCTGTTATATTATTGAAGTTAATATGGTAAATGGATGTCTACTTAATTGATACAGGTACTATTCTACGACGATATGGTTTACTCAAGTGTAGTTTTTGAAAGCAGTAGTTATATGAGTAATCTTAAAACAAAAACCTTAGAGATTGAATAGATGAATGAGATTGATGCCCTGTTTATGTTTAGCGTAAACTGTACTATTAAGATATAATCTGTTACGCAAGGATCGTCGAAGAGCAGCTGTATCAAAATATTTTCACCCACCAGTGTACAGCCGGACGAGAATCAGGCACTGAATTGGACATTTAATCGCACGTCCATATTGTATTAGATGTTGAGCTGAGGAAGTTTCTTGAAGAAACAAGGTTTTATGTGACAGCAGTGGTCTATCGCTGATTGCAAGCTATCAATTATTAAAGGTGTCGAGTAGATTAGTACAGCCAAATTACCCCTTTTTTCAATGCATGTGGACTGGAAAAAAATTGTGTTTATTTGTATTATTGACACGAGGTGTCAGGCAAATTGAAGTATTTGCCAATATATGGATGTCTTCATATCGAGGCTTCAATAATCCATTAACTTTATTCGACCATTAAAGTGCATCACATTTTCCTCTAATAATTCATTCAGTGAGAATTAAAATTCTTTGGTCTTTAGATAAAAGAGTAAGTGCAAATTGAACGCTTATGCTTTGTCCAAATCCAAATTAGTTCATCAATAAGCTTGTAATAAGATACATTTAAGTCGTCGGCAGTTACGGCAAAAATCCTGGTGAATAAGCCGACATGTACAATAACCTAAACGGAATTTTAATTGAATAATTTATGAGATAATGATGTAGATGCACAGCAGGCAATGTCTCGTAGTTGTTTCCGTAACCCCATTTTGTGTGTATAACTCTTACTCCTCTAGGAGTTTTATTTTACGCATAAACAGTGGTTATGCGCTGCTATCAAAATTCGAGTCGATAGGGAAGGTTGTTTGTCCAGTGTAATACATTCATAATGCTCATAAGCATATAATATTTTGGAAATGAAATGCTAGGCAGCATCACGGTCAAATGTCGATATCCTAGAAGTGTACCAATTATAGCGTCAGCTTTCGCTCTCAGTTTAAATTTCAGTTTGACAATGATAGCATCCTCAGATATCTGAATATCAAGTCAACCTCTTATAAAGAAACAGTACACAAATAAAAAATTGGGGCATTCTCTGTTATAAGAGACCTATCATTAGGACAAATGCAATTTATCCAAAAGGAGTAGTGACCCTTCCATCATTGTTCTTATTTTTTTAATTTATAGTTTAAAAATAACTTTAATTTATATTGTGCTATCTTTCAATGTATGCTACTGTATTTTAATTTTTTATGCAAATAGCTTCTCCATATTTCACTCCCGTTTACTTAATTAATTTTTTTTTAATTGAAGGTTTAATGAGAATAACCACCAAATAACCAGCCATCTTTCCGACGCTTATTGATGATGTTAATTTGTTTGCGACGTCATTATACCTGTAGCCCATTCATGCAATCATTGTGTCTCCAGAAAACACCTTAACGCCCGCTTTCTAGTGATTTACTAAGATGGAGATTATTATGTTGGTCAGGTGTAAACTTCTATAAATTTCAGAAAATTACCTATTAGTTACAAATGTTTGTTTTTTTGCTTACACATAGTATATAGCTTATAGTTACAAATGTTTTTGATCGAAATAGCTTATGCGCTGGGATTAGCAAGTTCCTGGTGTTGTTTTAGCATTGATGAACAGAGCATTTCCTTGTTATTCTCTTTAAAAATCCGTTGTATAGGCTCAAAGGCATATATGAATGGGTCTCCCTCGTATATTTGACAGTATGCTCACACTCCTCAATGTAGAGTAAAAAGAAGGTAGTGACAATAAAATAAGGTCTGTGGAAAAAACCTAACAAGCTTAACTTAAAAAGAACAATAACTTAGTGAAAATGACAAAAATAAACTGCCAAACTAACTGTTTTAAACAGCCAGTCTAGGCGTTATTCAGTTGGAATAATATTCTTAGGGTACGTTAATGTAATAATATATTTGCTGAATTACATGCTAGGTGACTATGTATATATGCTATATATATATATATATATAATACTGGATCGCATTACGTACATAAAATGGGTTCATGTCACTTTCAAGGTGTCATGTGCAAAATAAAGGAGACTGTAGTTAAGGCGATTATTTGTCTTCATTTTTACAGTTTTTTCATTAATAGTTTATGTTATACAAAAAGAACTATCATTGTATACTAATATTGTACAGTGTATTTCTTTTTTGTATGTTCTAGGGATACTAATCAGTTTCTTCTCTTTTACTTATTACATTTGTTATTTTTTTTTTAGTGTTGTATCATTTTTTGTTATATAAGTCAGAGCAAAAGTCAAAGGCAAAAACCCCGAGGCACCAGATGACTCTGATAGTGTCCAAAAAAGAAAGCAAGTGGCAAATAGGAAAGAAGTGAATGCTCGGATCTGATTATGTCGCTCTACGAAAGTTTTCTACATGGACAACGCGTAGCTATACGGGTAAAGTTACAGGCGCGAATAGAACTGTAATGAACATCTTAGTTCCCTAGAGGCTGCATAGAAACTGGACGGTGAATATCATTTAGGAACAGCCAGAAATTAACTTGAATATCGCCTCAGTCAAAGGACTCAGTTCACCTACGGACACGAAGTTACACTGCACTTTGTCAGCTTGATGGGCTCAATACCTAACGCTTAGGCGGGAAGATTCAGTTGCTGATTGGAGCCCCTCAGTCGACATGCACTACGTCATGTATGTTTTGAGATAAACAAATTTTCGCGTTAGACTTTTTGTAGTTACAAGGATGATAATACTAACTACGTCTGTCCAACTATAACACTTCCATGAGCCTACCGACAAGAACCGTGCCCGTTGAGTTCAGATAACTTTAGTTTGCATTATTGAAATAACGAAATTAACATTCTCTTAATTCTAAAATACGGGCTAGATAGCCTAAAATTGAAGTTATGTGATGATCTGTTGCCACTGCTCGGCTATATTCCGTAATAATAAGAATCCCCATAAATAATTTAGGCTATATGGCACTACTATTCAGGAACGAGTCTGAATTAGTGTGGAATATTACGTCATCCACACCAAGTGCAGTTTAGTCAAAAGCGGTCAACAAGAGATAAAAATTGTGAAAAAAAGCAATAAAATAACGAAATAAAACGCGCTTGCTGTCGCGTACTGTGACTCACTGTATATTGATTTTACCGCCAGGTGTAGTCTTTTTTGCATCTTCTATTATGGGACGCCTTTTATTGTTCTCTTATCTATATAGTTTCATACGAAATCTATAGTCAAAACCAAATGAGTAAGTTATTGTAATCTATGTATAAATGTTGAAATTTATATAACATACTACAGTACCAAACTATGCCTCCTCAATTATATGTATATGTGCGTTGCATACACTTGAGTGACAAGTGCCTTATGTAATATCTGCGTACTGGTGTATTATTTCTTTTCTATTTTAAGGAACTATTGTTTGCTCGTTTCCTGTCTCATTAGCCTTGTAGGTAGCCTTATAGCGGTGCCCTGGGTAATACGTTCTCCATTTTTGAAAAGTATAACGCAGTGTCGGGCGCAAGTACCACAACCTAGACCGATGCCGCCGCCTCGAATAGCAGCTCTTCAGGCTCAGTTTAGATGATTTGGCTCGAGTCTGGCGCAAGTAGCTCGGACACGCGGCTTTCTTAGGAAGCAAATGAAAGAGCAGAAACGGCAAAGGCTAACGACAGCTGCTAACTTCAGCGAGTTGAAATTAGGAACAGCAGTTAGCTAACTGTGGTACTTTAGCCTATCGTCTGCGTCGATGTGATCTCGCTTCCCGGAAACTGCTGCCCTTTCTTTCTCTTATAGCATTCTAAGTCAGTTGGTCTCCTTTCATAAAAGCCCCTAGGGTAATTCAAGGGCAGTGGCAACAACACGAAAGCAGTTCGTTGATGGGGGCAGGGAACTCAGACAGGATGGCGCCAGGATTGCTGAAAGGGTGTGGCGCCTCGACGTCGCCGCTGGGGACTTCCCTGCCAGTGGACCCAGGTCTATGGTTTACTGTGTACTAAGCGTTGGTGCGATATCGCTACGGGGCCTGCTGCTCTCAGGCACGCTGTTCGGCCCTCTCAAAAGAAAAAGGATATGGATAACGCAAAAACTTAGCTCGAGACCGTCACCATGCGAGGTTCTGGGAGGTAGGCCCAAAATATTGTTTGTCTAGAATTTTGTTCGCTCAGACGCCACTGCAAGAACGCATTTTTAAAAAGGCCATGTTGCAGTCAATGTAATCAATCCTATAGCAGTATCGTAAATAGAATTCCTTGCTGGTCACCCAATAATATGCCGATTAAAAGCTTACAGAAGGGTATTCCGTTTAGTAGAATGACTGCTAAACCCTGGAGGAAAGTCTTGTCGGAAGCTGAGTAATCATAGCTAAGGGGCTGGATTTGAAGTGCTGTTATGTAGCAGAGCCGTACTGATTGTTTTTACATTTAGTTAAACCGTAATATTCCTCTAAATCCAACAGGCTCATATCATTGCCTTGGGGTTACATTGGATAAGAACAAATACAAAGTCGACATTATCTGCTTGTAAGCCGCTACATGAGGGGCAATAAGCGGATTGCAGGATATCTCACCAGCATCAGCCTAAGCAAAATAGTTCTGCTTATTCTTTAAAAGGACGTGCATATGTTTACGCACTTTCTCTTGATTTTGCCTTATTGTCCCTACTCTGCAGTCGGTAATTTTTAATATTTTTTTCAGATCGAAAGTGATTAGAGAACTTAGTATTTTTTGCCGAGTCAATAAAACTTCAGAGAATTTGGTTCTGCGCTGCTACCTTTGCTTTTTTTCCCATTGAACGATGTATCATTCGTCAAAAACAATTTTTTTTATTCTTTATTAAATGTTTTATGATTGAAATCATATGTGCAATGCAGAGGTTCGTAACAGTCGCTTATCTTCTTCAAGCTGTTGTAAAGTTTGATATTGAATGGTCGTCACGTTTGACATAGACAGTGCAAACGAAACTATGTGCGCTTCCTGATATGCCAGTTCAACCAAATGCAGTGAGTGTTTGTATGTTTGAGCGTTTGTATGTGCACATATTGCGTAGTGCTAGTAAGCACTCGCAGCAGAGCTAAGTTTCAAGGGTGGAGGTGTAGCGTCGAGTAGTGTAGCTTTCTGACTCCGTGTGAGTACGGTTAGTAACCATAATAGTTGCTTAGTCGCTATGGGGCTTTCTCGTCGGGTCAGCAACCTATCGACCATGGGAATCAGCCCTCATCTAAATATCCACTTGCGCATATGGGCATCAAAACAGGGGTGAACCGGCAGCAATTGAACAACTGAATAGAAGGTCGAAAGATGGCAGGCGTTCGAGGGGTTCTTCGATCGAAGTTACGCTCTACTCGACAGACGGCTTTTGCCGTTGTCTGAGAATAGGTAAGATATATATATATATATATAAATATATATATGTTATGAAAGTTTTTTGAGGTAAAGTTGATATAACTATTGTTCACCGCAACTTCATACAAAAATCTCACTGAAATTAGGTTTTGGGACGATAATAGATTAAAAGTCTCAGAAATTCGAGGGCTTAGAGTAGTTGATATGTATAAACGGTGTAAAAAGACGCAGGAAATCTTAAAACGCTAACCTTTGGAATTTATGTAAGCAACGCAAATGAAAATTAATATTCAGCTCGCTAAAACGGGTGTTTTAGATTAGAAAAGATTTTGCGTCAAAAATGACATTTTCGGCTATATTGCTGATTTTTTAAGCTCTGTAAATCTAACCTTTATCACCACTACTTTTGTCTACCATCTGTACATCTTTCTCAGATATCTCAGAAGCCATGTGGAAACTAGCAATAATGAAAACCGTTAATTTTGGCCAAAAAAAGTCTATGATTTCGGCGTAGGATCGTCCGGCGTAAACTGATTGAAATAATAAACAACCTTTTTACACGATGAGTTTGCTACTGAAAGAACCGGAAGTATTTTACTCCTAAAAATCGTGAGTCAACGTGTACCAGTTATGACAAGCACTCTGCCGAAGTTTGCCAAAATTTAAATAAAAAATAAAATAAATGGGGACATATATTTAGACGGGGGAAGGGGCAGCAATAGAACATAATGCATAGCTGCATGGTACTTGCTTGGTAATTTTAATATGGCAATAGTGTATTATGTTCGATTATGTAATATATAGTGTCAAATGTACAGTTAGCTATTCTACGTAATAGTAGTCCTGTGTCGTTGCCCTCGGTGTTAGCGGTGTTACTGGCAAAGCTTCTTTCATCTAATTCTTCAAGATGCGCAAATCAGTCATTCTCTCACGCACTAGATCACGGTTGTTCGACGATCTGCTGGATTTGTGAGTTGAATCTCCGTCTTTGGAAGCGTACCGAATCTGCCGTGAAATTTAAAAGAAAGGTCCACAATTGCGTGCTTATTGTTGCTTGTAAATAAGAGTGAACTGTATCATCATAGAGCCACCGTATGACTATGGGTGAAGTCAGCTACTGGCCATCTGCATCGAATCAGTATTGCTCATTAACGCTCTAGCAAAGCTTTAGTGCAGCCATATACGACCACGAACTGCAAGACCGGAGCGGAAAACAGAGTAAAAACCAAGTTGCTACAGTTGGCTAGAATTTACAGTCATGTCATGCCGTAAGCTAGTGATGAAGGACCAATTGGAAGTAAAAAAGAGCAATTGAGAAGAACATGCCATAAACGTATTGAAGTATTGTATTGTATAACATGCTCATCGTTTGATACGGAAAAATACGACGTGATCAAGTAGTCCATATATCCGTGTATAGATATGTTGAAAGGTATCATGAAAGCCCCTAGGACTATTACATAACCTAATCAATTATCCTAATTTGGCCTAAATTAGGCTAACTTTACAAACTTGGCGCTCTGTTCTGTCTGAGCAGAGATCTATAACGTATGCTATATGATAGTGTGCCCCCACTATTTCTATGACGGGCGTAAAAAATAAGAAGGGATTTTCGTTAAGTACTGCATATGTCCCTAATTAAACTAGTAGAACATTTAACAAACTGAATCTGTTGCAGTCTAAACTAATGAAATAAGTAGATTTACCACAGTCTTAGAGATTGTGTGTGCTGTTATGTCACTGGTTTCAGACCGCGGTAATTATAGCCTGTTTGTACGAGAAACTTGGCAAGGTTAAGATTTGTCATCAGTGTTTACACGCAGCAGGTGTACACGATACTTTTTATTATGTTACTAGTATATGCAACACTATTTTTTAAATTACGTCTGTGGTTTATGATTTTCACTACATAATGTATATATATATATATATATATAGCATAACACCAATGCACTTTGAGATGAATCGGATCCATAAAAGATTTCAGTTCATCGCAGAAACTCAATTTCAGGCTCCTCACTCTTTTTTTTTGCCTAAAATTTTTTAAACGACTTTAATTTATAGTGCTTCTGCCAATAGCTTCTTTACCGAGTAGACAGTGTATATGGGGACATATTTCCGTCACTGTAGTTCCAAAACGCAACTGATATCAGTAAAGACTTTTCTTTAGTATTTCTTTAAAAAGAAATCTTTACTCCTTTAGGTGAATCAAAATTTTGCAGCTTTTAAGCTCTACACACTCGTGTGTCGCAATGCGTCACCATCCCATCCCTCAAATAAAAAAAAACTGTGTGTGTGAAACTCGCTTTGTGAAACGGAAAATCACGTTAAACATACCTTTTATTATATGTATTTTCAGTATGTGCAAATGTAGGGTGTAAAAATAAATGGACAATTTACGACCGCTAATTTGATGTATGGTTCGGGACCATCATACAAGTTAATTTATATATACTTAGGAGGATCGTACTTATTTATCTAGCGGTTAATATCTATATGTCTTTGTTTCCTCGCACTTCGTTCATTAGTACGTTTCAACGACAATCAGTATGTGTGTGTTGTGGGCCATTTGTGTTCACTAAAAAACTATGAATCCCTATGGGATTTTATTATTCATATGCGCAACATGAACCCATTACTATGGGTCTACTCCAGACATTGGTTAGCCTGTTATTCCTTACGCTTCATCATTAAAAACTGAGCCGAGTTTTGCCCAGCTGCCGCCGTTGACTGTGCTTTTGTCGCACACCAAATTCATGCAAATTGTGCAGAGTTGATGCTGGATGGAGGACGAGTGGATGCCTTGTCGTTTGTTTGACCGTTGATGTGGTGTTTCTGTCATTTTTGCCTATCATCTCCTACCGTGTCAATGTTCCAGTCCGCCACCGTCGCCCCGTACTGCATCTGTGATTTATCATTTAGCTTGTGCTTTGTCTATTTGCTTATTCGAACTCTAACGAAGGTGCTAGTTATAGCTGCAATACGGTATTTTTATCATGGAAATATATCAAAGCTCCTATATAAGGTTTTTGTAGTAATGATTTCCGCAGGCGAATACTACTCTTAATCAGCAAACAAATTTGTTCTTTTCGAAGATGGAAGCGTAAATATTACACAAAGTGTAAATGAATATTCGCGGCCATGATCATTCAACCTCTTCAAATTAGGCCCACTTTAGAGGCTCTTAAACTTGGTTTACTTAGACAAATTTGGTTCTGACTAACAATATTATATTCATAAGCTAACGTCTTTCTAACAGTGTACGTATTTGTGAAGATGAGGCAAAACCAACATGGTTTTACAAATATGTATGTAAGAAGAGTGTGTTGAAATGAAAAAAGAAGATCAAGTGTTTTTGACATGCTCACAGGAAGGCCCTGTCAATGGCCTTCCTTCGATGTACAACATTTCCGAACAGCTTCAGCGTATTTACCACCCAACAGCCTTATAGGACAGTTATTCATAATCATTCATTAATGCCATGGGTTTGCGGATGTGTTACCGGAATTCTCAAATTAACAGGTCTACGAAAGTAATAAATTTTTACCTCTTAGCGGCTTAATCAGGTGATTGATTACTATGTTCAACCTGGCTTATGCTGTCAATTTATATAGCAGCCTCTCTTAGTTTGACGCCTGAGTGATCCAATGACATTTCGCTACGTGCTATGAAGTGTCACCCGTTCCCTGAAGAACTAAGAGTTTGGATATATGATGAATACGAAAATATCTCTTCAATTTTCGACTGTATGTGTGCGTATGATGCTTCGCTAGTTGATGTGGCGACGGTCTGTGATTCCTCACATCCACTCTTCATCGTCATCACCAGCACCATCCCCTGCAAAGGTTACTTCGCTTTGAGAGTACTCTCGTAGAGTGCGCCAGATAACAGCCTAACAAACTTAACTGGAAATCATGTGAGAATAGACTATTTACGGGCCATTATATTCAGAACCGTTAACTGTGAATTCGTCAACTAATGACTGCTTTTTCGCTATATAATGTGAAACGTTGTTGCGAACATAAGGGGCCATCGAAAGCTAAAGCTTTGGTTTCAGCTTGCCGAAATCAATATAAGGACTCCAGTAGTAGCTGATGTTATCCTTGGTTCGTTCTTCTCGATGTGCTCGTTAACATGCCAGGATAGAATGTGTATAAAGGTTTCATTTCATCCAGTCTATTTGCCGTATTATGGATATTTTGGCAATTAGATGGACAATAGGTATTGGAGATATACAAGACTATTGTCAGTTGGGACATGTCGATGGATAGGCGAAAGCAGGGATCCTCTGAATACGGACAAGCAGGTGAGCCATTGCCGGTAGCAATTATATCAGCAATTGATTTGCAGACAAGCCAGCAAAAATGCGGAATTAGAAATTAAGAACTCTTTTTAGATTACAGTACTCCGAGATTTAACTGGTTATTATTTATAAATAACCTTGGTCGTATTTCTGTACTATAGGTTACCCATAGGTTCTCCTATTCTAAATAGTCGATAAATCACTTAGTCAGTTATTATCTGTATATAGGTACAGGCCGACTTTTTCTTTTCACATAGCGTTTGGCTTTTTATGAGCTTTTTTGCGTTGCCAGTTGTCCTTTGAATAAAATAATATAGAAGGTATATCTGACAAATAGGAAAAATGTTTTGCAAATGATAAAGTATACGTATTTTTACAATTATTAGAATTATGGTTGTATTATCGTATCGGGCTGATTTTGTACGAAAAATAAAATAGTGTCCAGGCTTCATCAAGCAACTATTTCGTTATCGACTTCTGTGTGTTCAATCAGTCGAAGTTTATTACTGCCCTGGCCAGGTAAATATGACATTATTTCATAAGTAGGACAATGATGATGAAATATGATTCATCTGAAAGGCAAATAAAAGGCCGATAATTTTGAAACCGTAAACGCTTTCCTGTTGAATCGCACCGACTTATCATGTCTATTCCTATTTGTTCCACAACGCTTTTGTAGCCTGATTGCCGGTTCAATGAGAGAACAGACTGGACAGAGCAAACGATAAAAGTACAGGAGGATAAGTCTAGCTTAGGACTAATTAGCCCGTCCTACAAGATGAAATCAACTTGATGCTACGTTTTAGATAGCAAAAAGAAGACGAAGAATGTACTCCTCTATCCTTTGTATATAATAGTTGATTGCCGTCTCATTCTTTATGTTCAAGTGTATCATCGGTTTATTGTTTATTGACAATGCTATACCTTCGTCAAGGTATTAGATGAATAACATTATAACTATATGCGACATTGAAGCTTGCGCTGAGTCACTTTCATAAATCACCTTTCATAAATCACCTTTATACTGTAGACCAAGCTGCAACAGCTTTTTGACTGAACGATACGTACTGGGACAATTTGAGGATACTCCGTCCAACTGTATATTTGCATTGACGGTAGCATTAATTTGAATAGACATGGTCTTCGTTAACAGAGTCAAACGGGCTTGTGCCATATGACTAATTGACAGGGCTGGCGGGTGCCCTTAGCGAAGGGTGGCCTTTTTTTTATTTTGTAGCGATGGATAAAATGTCTTGCCTGGAATATATTTATTGGTGCGATTGCAAAAAAAAGCCATGCAATAAAAATTGAGTTAAAAAAGGATATTAATAGGACACTTTAGCACATGAGAAGGACAACCTTGTTACGCAGTAAGATCAACTAAATTGGCTTATATATAAATAAAATTCTGTATCGCCGAGTGGTAGATATGATATAAGTGATACTGGAAAGAGACAAAGGCGTTGATACTGAGCTTCGATTTGCGCTGCTAAAGTAAGAGAAAGTTATGGGACCTATCACATTTAACTACAGTTACCAATGATGATGAGTCAATTCATGATTACCTTCTTAACCTTAATTAATATGATATTGCAATTTACCTGCATTCGGAAATTCAATGCAGTCGCTTAGGATTTTTCTCTGCTAAGTATCAGCTGGGAATGAATAACTGATATCCGTAATATGGAATAATTTGAATTTTAATAGAGTCCTTTCCTCAAAGTATTTAACATGCAGTAGGCGAGGAGATGCCCAAAAAAAACTTCTGTTTAAAGAATACTTTATAGTTTTGGCAAACAGTAGTTTGGTTAATTTGTCAATCATGCATAACACAACTTGTGAAGCAAGGCCAGAGACTTTTTTCCCGCATTGTACGATGTATGTACCCGAACTTTGAGTACTCCCTTATCATTCCACGAATGGCTACAAGCAAAAAAAAGATAGAGCTTTTATCGAAAAGCATAGCATTGAAATAACAGAAGACATTGTCATGCAGTAGCCCACATGACGTGAGCACAAGACGGCCCTTCTACTGTGTTCCACTTCATTGTTAAACGAGCATAAGAACTCACAAACATATGGCGACTAGTACCCCTTTTCAGGACTTGTCGGTTGTCAGTTAGAAGGCATCACTTGGCAGGGTAACAGAAAATAACGACATGAGCTGCGTGTCTCACATTACATTGGTTAAATATGAGGTTCGCTGTAGTACTTGAACGAGGGTGTCACGTGTACTAAGGGTGATTCTACGCGTTCAGGCGCTTCAGGGAAACGCCAACCATAAGGCGATTCGCCATTGTACAAGTACGACCCGGGCAATAAGATGTGTATGAGACAGACGGTGTTTAGTCATTGGCGACTTGCTTGCAGTTCATGTCTGCGATTAGATTATGGCCTACAGCCGCATAAAACAACTATGGGCGGGACCAGGAACCAGTCACAGTCGCTTTGTCGTACGATAGCAACAGAGTTACTACTTAGCAAATAAAGCTTAGTCAATGACTTTTTTGTTTATAGTTACTGTTAGATGTTTATGTGGATCAGGCAGACTTCAGAAGTCTGCTATACCTAACTATGCTAAGCCTAAGTATACTTTCCTAGTTATTAGAAAGCTGATGGAAAGGTGGGCTGTAACCTTTCTTACCTAAAGAATTGTTCCTGCAATTCACATGATATTGAGCCGCACTCTATTGAGAAACAAGAATTGCAAGAATCATGCAAGAAACGACGTAAAGTTGAATTTTAACTCCGCTGCATTTTGCTTATTTAGTCGAGTTCTAGCTAGAGGTTACTGGGTGTGTAAATGAATAATTTGATGCGCTATTCCAAAAGATTCGACGTAAGTACCTTCTCAGAACGATGATGTTGTATAGGTTCTAAAAAATTGTGTGTATATATGTTACATATATTTTGTTTATATATACTTATGTTTTTGATTGCAATATGAATATATGGCAAACGCTTTAATTAGCAATAGACTGTGCCCCTGCTGGTCGTTCTTCTAGCTACTTTATTTGTTGTTTCTATTTTCAATATCACGCATACTTTTGGCACGAAGCTAATCGAGTTCGCGATCTCTTGAAGAACATTAAAGGTAGATATTGGACGTTCAAATGTTTGTCGTAAACACAAAAAGGAAGCCAATTGTGAAGGCAAGTCCGTAAATAAATGGCCTCTGTTAACGTGATTGTGAAGTCAAGGTGGCATAGTTCGCTTTCTTTTTTTGTTTTCCTTCGGATCTGCTACATGTAGGTTCCAGTATGCCTACTATACACGTGCGCGATTGCAATTTCAAGGATCGACATTTTCAGTAAAAGGTATATCTAGCTAAGGACTCGTACTGTACATTAGTTCCGATTCAACGGACATTACGCTTACTGATATGTTCGACGGAGAGCACAAATAGCACGGCTCCTCTACTGAAGCTACACGTAAAAACCTACAAAGCAAGATTTTGTTGAGACACTCTTCTTAAGTGTCCGATTGTTATAACCATGAAATTAGTAATAATTTCGTGGTAACTGAATTGGGGGCGAGAGAGAATGTAGCTAGAATTAAGTCTGTTTGTAATCGGTAATAAATATAAATTGGTAATAAATAAAGGGATTAATTATCTGAATAAGTGAATGAAACAACCTTCGCTCTTGTTCCTACCTTTGCATCGATATATAAAAAATTAAGTTTAATAATCTCACGAATAACGTGCGTGTCTTCAAGAGCATTACCTAAAGAGGCGTATATATACTTGTCAGGTTTTACGTTCAAAATTGCTGTTGGCATAGTTCCATCAGACGGCTGGCTCCTAGCACGAAACGAGCCGTGTGTCTATGCCCGGGTTCGAAGCTACACCAAAACGTGTTCCTAAAATTAGCATGCAAATACGTCACGCACTAAGTTATTACGGAGACGACGTAGTTGTACTAGAATTAATTACTGTATGTGCCATAAAGTGTGTGTCACGAATGCCACCATCCATAATATCTAGACCACATGTTGCCTGCTCGTGATTTCCTCCTAGGAACAGAAATATAATCTTCCCATCATTAATAATCTGTCAGTTCTGATGATGATCGTTCCCAAAGTCATGCAACGCTTTATGTAGGTACTGAAAGAGGCTGAGCTTCCCTTTTGTGATACATCTTATGTAGTTTATTGGGCTCAGGTATGCGGTGTTTGATAAAACACCTACTCAGATCAGTGAACAATACTGAAGGTTTAGTCGTGCATGAACGCGCGCGAGCTTTTTGACGACCAACCATCGGGACTTCTGCTGCCTCAAGCTGCTGGCAGGGCAGATGACACCACATGTGACACATGGAGTGATACTCATTTCGTCTATGTTCTGCAATGGTTTTTTCGGTCCGATAGTTATTCTCTTTCGGAGGACGGCCACATGTTAACTTAGCTAAATAACTAGAGTAAAAACGACACTTTTCGCAACGTAAAGATGAAACAGTATAGATCGTATTTGAGGTTATAAATAAATTGTGTTCAATATAAAGATAACAGAATCTAATGACACATTATTCTGTATACTTCGGCGTCGGCACCGCGACCTCTATTATAGACCGTAGGAATGATGATTTCCGCGACAGCTGCGTTAATAGAATGCGTCACCTGGGATTAGGCCAATGATGGAGAGCAAATTTCCCGTGCTTAGTCATAATGCCATAAAGCATATAAGGCAAATTAACTAGGTGCTTTATAAAGGCCTATTGTAGCGTGATAATAAAGCTGAATGGAAAACAAGTGAACCAAACATCTAAGAAAACATGTAATATAGGTCGATATGTTTCTTTAGTTAAACAAACAGATAATCTTGATAAAAAAAAAAAGGACAACGATTAGACATTTTGAGTTTTTTGATCTTGTAGTTGACCTGCAAAAACGAAAAGATCGGCTCTACACGTGTTACCAGCTTATAGGAAATTCGTCGTGAGATGGAACAGTTGCTTAAGAACACCGTATCCACTTAACACGCAAACGATTAATCGTGTATTTGGCCGACTATCCTCCGTTTGCTCTATGGTAATTACTACAAGTGAAGCACGACGACCTTGGAAACCTATTACTGGCCCAGTTTCAGGCGAGAGTGGATCACTACCGTCGCGACCACGGAAGCGTGTCCGTTCACAGCAGCTATTCGTTTCTGACATGCAAAATATATAGGTTCGACTAGGAAATATAGTGAATGAAACGGAGATGTAGATTGCATATATGTATTCCAACTATATTTATATATGTACGTCTCCAGAAGTTAGCATGATGCTACTAAGTGTGCGCTGAATTGCTACTGAATGCGCTCGGGTGGTCGTTTCGAACGAGCTTTTTTTTTTATGAACTCAGAGAGCAAATGACAATCGTCTGTCATTCTTTTTACGCCCTTTATAGCATTTGAGGCAAGCAAATGGGACTACCAAGTGCGTCCTTCGTGCTACTTCTGTACCGACGGGGCCTAGTTCTGCGCCGAACAAAATGCCGCCACGGTCGCCGTAAACGGCAGCTCCGACAAAAGAAAAGTTTCGGGTCACTGCAGCGGTTGAGCGACGTTCGTAGCTAGCAATTTAAAATCCAAGAGCTCCAGCCTTCCAGTTTTCATTATTGCTTTTTCTTTAGTCGCTTTTGGGCCGGAACAAGGAGTTATCTCTTATAGTGTGGAGCAATTCCATCGACGAAAATCTACGGCTGGAGCACGTAATAATCAGATGAAGATAACGCACTCGAAGACGTATGAATCTTCAACGAAGCTATCGTCGAACAGTTAAATTTAATTGAGTTGGGTGGACTGAACGTTACAAATACGAGGAGACGACTCATAAGGCAGTGCTCTTTAAAAATACTTAATCGCTGATTTATTTTGGAGACGCGATTTGACTGAAGTTGCACCAAAATAGGAAGCAGGGTCCCTCATGGCCTCTTTGCGTTTTCAAAGCACAACTATTATCATGATTTGAATAGAATGAATTTTTACTAGTTATCGAACTGGGACAATCGGTATTTATCTCGTTCTTTCTAATTTAATAGATATGGGTTTTAAATAAGTATTTCTTAACTTCTTTCGTTTAGTGGAGAAGCAAAAAGCTGTAAGAAGTAGAATGATATTCATCTTAGTAAATATTTATAATAATATTTGTGCATTCTAAATGAAACCTCCAAAGATTGAGAAAAATGGTGATTTGTTATTGTGGCACAGACTGCTGCGCCTATTGACTGTTGTGTCGTAGAGTATAAGTAGTTTACAAAATGTATATATACAGGGTGATCATCTCCGGTTTATGTTTTTCTATATAATCCGTCTTGATTTAAAGTGGCGTCTTCATCAGACTAACGATACTTTTTTTTTAATCCGCAAGTAATTTCCTCATAGTAGCTATTGAAAAGTATCGTTCAAAAAAAATCTGCCGAAATTGAAGCTGACAACGAGCCTAATTTTTTTCAGTTTTCGCCGGCTAGTTAAAGGTTAATATGGCCTGGCATTGTCACAATGCAAAACAATACCTTTTCTATCCATTTGTAATGGTCGATTTTTCAGTGGTTTGCTCTGATATCGTTAGTTGTTGAATGTAAAGGTCCAAATCCTCGCTCTTTTCGTCACTCCTGATTAAACTGAAAATGGCTTGATTCCGTTGTAGAATTTCGCAGATAAAATACGATCAATTGTTTCGCATCAATTTGTGTGGTACCTAAACATCGAGTTTTTTTAGAGCCAGATTTTTTCAATTGATCGAAAACTATTTAGTGGTGGACGGTTAGTTTTTGACGATATCATAGATATTCATGCGTGAGACTCGTTTAACTTTCGCAATAATTCCATCAACTTTTTCCGTAATTCATCGACCATCAAAGGGAGCTTCTTTCATACCGAAATTTCTAGAAAGAAAGCGAAAGAACCATATTTGGGTTGTGCCCTATAATGCGCCTTAACAACAAACAGCAAAATTTTTTTGTACCTGGGCACTATTTATGCCTTGACCGTAATACAATGTAAAATATAGAGAATTTTTGTAGAAATTTCACATATCCCAAAGTCGGAATAAAGACATCCCAACAATCTTAGCACATCTGCTACCTTCAAACCTCAGTTTTCAAACTACACTAATGCCAATTCCACTCATATCATCTGAGATATGAAAGTTAAAAGCCATCCAGCTACTGGATGAAAGTTTAATGCGAAATTAATGTAGCTAAACATTGCAGCTATGGCGAAAAGCAGCTCGTAGCTTTCGAAATTTAAAAGAAGATCAGTGACTGCTCAGTCTCTTCGCGCTGGCTTAGCCCTTATCGATATTATTCTTCTTGAGCAACTCCATGGATGCCATTATAAATGACTGTACAGTCACAGAAGAAATAGAAACAAGTTCTACCGTAGTTCAACGGAAAATTCACAATGGACAAAAAAGTGTACAGACATTAGGGTTAATCAGTGCGCTCGAAAAACGCATTTCTGATGACGAGTCTGTTTGGATCAGGTTGTTAATGAAAAAATTTATGTAAGTCATGGACCCTCACCATGTCACACTTTCTACTTGAAGATTCCAGGTACCGCTATCTTTCATAAAAATCAGACAGACACTCTCTTAGGTTAACGAAACGTGCTCTCTTATACACATAGTCCTAGAAAAAAAAGTATAAGCAAAAGTCCGACTTTAACTCGGTCATCCTATATATATGATTGGCTTATCGCGGTTCTTTCAGCATCTGACAGATGTAGATCACATTTACGAAACCACATACCCATAATATAAATATTAGCTAGGTGTAATTTTACATAGAACCACGCTATTATGTTCTTCTATAAGGATTTATATCTTCCGTCTTCAGGGTCACTTGACGTTTTCGAAACATGCCCACCCTATAGCTGTGTGATGCCTATAGTAAGGGGCCAGTAGTAACATGCTTGCACTTTTCCAAACAACTCCAGAAAAGGTGGTCTCACGAAATGACATGTTGAGCGAAAACGCCAGTGGATGCAGCAGTTTTTGGAGCGGACTGCGGCTTTCTGCTACTAGAGCGCCTATTTTGTCCGTAGTCATCACATATCACAGCCTTACCGCCCTAGAAGAAAGTTCAAGCCTGCTTTCTCGAAGAAACGTTTTAGCATGGGCACCGCATGAAGCGTATTGCGCCTTTTTAATTCCTGGTTGCGCTGTTGGCAGACCTCGCACCAGGCCGCGACTTAAATGCGCTCTCGATAAAAACCTAACATTGCAATAGTTTTCTGCGGCTTGAGGTCGAAGCAGTACTCCTTCTTCCTCTATCCTCTACACTATTCCGTGTTTAAGTACGGTGAAACACAGACCTCCTATTCCAACCTTAAGATCATCTCGCACAGTCGACGAGGATTCCTCTGCACTTTCTCTCCCGTGTCCAGCCATAAAGAACCACTGGCATGGTCAGCCGTGGCAAAATGTTTGCGCTAATAAAAACGGTGTCCTTTACACACATTCTCATACTTCTATGAGGTCAGAGTTCAACGAGTTAACTTTGGGTACAAGTCTGCCTTAGCCTTCTGGCTTATCAGCTCTTCAAAAACTTATATTTCTATCAAACACAGTATTTCGTCTTTCAGGAGAGTGACACGTAGCTACCGTGTAAGTCAAATGGTGATTAATGTATGTGACAACCCGCTTGAACCCCTAGCTTGGATAAGTACTACTTTCAACCTGCTGCCATGTGCACCAGTTTGTAATCTTGCCCCCAAATCCTGCCAAAAAAAAGACTTGTCAGAGACTTCTTCATTACCCCGGGTTTTGACATTTAAATATTTAATTTATGATCATAGCCCCGGAAACACTCCGAACAAAGTGTTTCTTATGTAAAGAAATGTAAAGTAGACTAGCGATTCACGCGAAATGTTGTACGACACGCTGGTATTAAAAAGAGAGACCCAGAAAACTCGCCAACTCCTTGAATGCTTTTAGAAATGGCAAAGTTTGAATTATGCGGACTTTCTCTGGATGCGAGAAAATTATAGGGACCTATATGCACCACACTTTAAGGTGCGAAGGAATATTTATTGAGTCTCAACTGCAAATCAGCATTTTTGCATGTGTACCATGTGAGTAATCTTGGGGTACAAATATGGCGAGTACATAGTAACGTCGCAACAAGGACGAGAGCTATTTGTTATCTCAGGACCTAAACCACATGATCAATCAATCTTTGGAATGTTGTGGGTGCATAAGCTAGACAAAAACACAATGCAAGTCGCCGTTTTTCTTTATCCTTTGGAACACGTGCTGATTTTCCATTATCCACTGATTAAACCTAGGAGGCTGAAGTAATATGTCTCTGAGGGAGCGCCAGTGCACGGAAACGGGTACAGTATTTCCGCTTTGTAAGCATTCAATCTGCGGCAGTTAATTTTTTTTACGAAACATTGAGAGAAGAACACGGGCTGGACTAGAGTTCGATGATCTCGCAGCATGGCTTTGAACCTTGTTATTTATAACCTGTCCTCCATTGCGGAAATGCGTCGCGGCTACACGTGGATTGGTTGTGATCCGTGGGTCATTATGGGTTGATCGAGACTGATATGAATAAATTTATCCGATTTTCCAACGAAAGCGTCGCAGTGTCTCATCGTGGTGAAAGCCACGATAAGTCGGCCAGGCTGCTTTCCCGTCAGCTCCGCGCCGAGCTCGAAAAAGGCAATGACATCAAAAAAGGGCTCCATGAAGCTTGCTACAGATATGCACACGCGTTCCCGTGAAGCGGTTTCTGACCCTGTCAAGTTGAGATCCTTGGATACTTCATTTTGACCTTTGCATATAAAATATAGCTTAGAAGAGCAGCTGCACGACAGGTGTATCAAACTTACTTAAAAACTGAAATATTCGTGGTAGACACGAATTGCATAAGGTAAAATCCTTCGCGAACTCATCGACTACTAAGAACGTGTCCTCCGAACCGTTATTAACCACAGCACAAGCGAGTTTGGCCCTACCCAGTCCAGTGTTTCGAAATCGGATCGGAGTATTTCAGGTTTCCGAACAGGCTGGGGGTCGTATCTTTCCTGAACCTCCTGAACAGCTAGGCCTCGAACCGGATTCACGTAGTTCTAAACGATGGCCTTGCCCACTTGAGAAGCAACTCAAGGACCACTCTTAAAAGATGTAATTGAAGCCAGTTGCGAGCATATGCCACGGACTCCAGCTGCAGAATCTATTTAACGGCCGTGGCGAAGTTACAACCGCGGCAGATTGGGTCGAGAATAGTCATAGTGACGTGCTCAAAAAAACGGGCGGCGAAGTCTTGGAAACAGAACCCACTTCAGCCCCGTCGCTCGCGATTTCGGTGCCTGCTGTGAGCTGGTCCCAACGCTATTTCAACCTGCAGTTGACGTCAAAAGTTGTTGTACATCATTCTTCACCTATTTCCAGAGCTCGATCCGTTTAACTGCCACTAAATGCAATGAGCCATAAAGCTACAGCTGGCTTTTTGTGATCTATTGTGCTTCAGATAAGGGATTGCAATATAAGTAATATTCGCTATGCGCATCAATACACAGGGCACTATCTATCGCATATTGTCAGAATTTCCTTCCAGATGTCTACTAAAGTAGCATTTAGAGAAGTTCAGAAGGACCCGTTTCAATAACGTGTAACATCTTATGTACCGAACGTAAAGGGTGAGGCAAAAATTCCTTGAAAGTTCGATGGCCTTTATTTTATATCTGTAAAGTATATGTCTGCCAAATGGCTCTTGCCTTATCAAGCGTATGTTGTACATGCACGTGTTTTCCCTGAATCTCTATTGTATACGCCTGGAGCGGTTTCGAAAGCAGCACTACGGATATTTGCGGGTGTCGTTTTCAAGTTGAAACTTTTATGTCGCTGCCCTAAGCGGAGGCAAACCACTGTTATCTAATAAGTTTTTGCCGCTCAGAAAAACTGTATTCCAATGCAGTTTATACGACACACTCTCACACGTTAAATAATAAGGATCACTCCGTCGTGATACGATTATATACATAATCGATTCCTTTGTTCATATATAGATATATTAGAAATTACTGATTTACTTCGCGTCATTTTGACAATAAAGCATTGCTCCCTGCGCCTTTTATATCTTACAGAGCAAGAGTTAAAAAGCGTGACGGCTAAGGTCATCGAGTCTTTCAACAGCTTACTATACCGAAACACTATATATAATGACTCGATGACGAACTACACAACAGGCGGTCGCTTGTTAATGAGAAAGGAATAGTTGATCTCGTTCATTATTTTCCCCTCTGTCTATCTATATCGATGTAACTGCCAACAATAGGTGCAATCTGTTAGGGCGAACCGAACAGGCAAACCGCGCTTAAAATCGAAAGCAGTATAGATCTGTGCTTCAGAAGGTGCGGCGAGGCATCATTACGCTAAATGAGTTAATATAGGTACTTATGATGATACAGCTTATTGCTTTGTGTGTATACACATACAAAATACGTATACAGATAGGCGTTTTGCTGTTTCAAAGATAACACACCGTTTCAGTGTACCTGTTACCATGTTCTACAATAGTTATACTGTACTTGTGAGGAACCTACTCCGGAGGTTAGTCAAATCTGGCATAATTCGATGTTGATTTAAGACCTACTCTGTTTCTACTGGGTTATGACATTTTTGGGAAATTAACATTGACCTGTTAGTTCTAATCTTCAGACATAGTGCTCCTCAAAAAGACCGAAAAGCGTTTCTAGTTTACGATCTGTTTTCAGAGTACGCATGAAACGGTGATAGTGTTACTGGTCCAAATGTATGTGAGCAGTGAATTAAATTGGTATTGATGAACCTGATTTGATTTATGTAGGGATTATCAAAGTTAACCAATTGGTTGGTAGCAAATCGTTGATTTTGCTGTTCGCATAAAATAAGGTGAGTTCTGTGAATTAAACACTGTAGAACCAGTATCACTATCATTCAAAAACATATTGGTAGAATCAAGAATGTCAGATAGCCTTCTACAGTGTCCAGCCATATATAGCGACTAGCACCCATCGGGTTCTGCAGCCCAAATTGGCTTGCGAAAAAACAAGTAGGAACCGTCACTTTTATATAGTACTGCTTTTCAAGCAGTAACTCTGAGATTTCGAGCTCGCTGCCTATAGACATATAATATCTCCACAGAGTAAGTACAAACGATGCTACGCGTAACAATTCACTCGGCTACCGGAATCTGTTTGCACACACACACGGACATATTGAGCCTCGATTAAAGTTTTCCAGCAAGTCTTTTTCCGTAACATCGCCAATGCGTACTTGTTGCTTAAAGGAAAACTCTGGATGAAGACAGGCGCATCTTGTGTAGAACATCCCGTATAGATCTAACGCACTTCTCTAACCCATCCGTATACTAAAATATCCGCACATAAATGTCTCTTCGAATATGGTTATCAAGTATCCCAAAGTGAGGTAGAGCTGTTAAAACCGATAACCATTATTAGGGCCACAGAAGAAGCGTTACTATAGCGCTCTCGACCATTTGTGCACTGGTGATCGCCTTGGACGATTGCTGGCATAACTGAATCAAGTGTTCAGTCCTGAACGAAGAGTATCTTCCTATTTCTTTCTAGAAATAAATAGGTTATCAATAACGTTTCTCTTAATTCCTTAGCCACCCTGTTCGGACGTGACCATCCTGGGCTATGTGGTCGATATGGGATGCTGGCCGAAGCTATAACGGCCATGCATGAACTTAAAATTATGAGACTAACCTTTGCTTATACAGTAGATTATAAGCAAAGTTTCTGTATCCTGATTCTTGAATTTGTAGGTAAGATCATAGGTTAGAACAACTGATCATTGACCGAATTTGTTAAGGTCATGGAGCTGATTGTGATGTATCGCTGTTGGTGTTCGCTCGTGTATGAGAACGTTATAAGCGAGGGTAACAAATGCATATTAGACTTTCGCAGGTAAAAATTTTTTACCGTACCTTAAACACATTTTACCACACGTTTTTCAACCTATCAGAATGCTAAGCTTTGTATCCATGAAAAATTTGCTGCGATTCGCTAGAGTACCTCGATCCACAGATGTAAACGAAACAGACTATATCTAAGAAAAGAAAAATAGCTTTTTATGTTGAGCATACATTATGCAATTATTGTACATAGTCCTGAGGTGAGGCACGAGACGGAAAGCATATATAAACACGCTGAATGTTGTCGATAACAACAATAACTGGTTAATGAGAAGTGGCTCCGAAGTGCGTCCGTTTCCAATATGTTCCCAATTTATTGTAGAAAACAGATTTTAGTTGAATTTTGTGGATGCGTTATACGCATACTAAATGGTAACACGATGGAAGCAGTGGTATAAGATCTAATTCGGATTTATTATAGCCACCAAAAACGATTTTTTACAAATGCTCCGTTAAACTTTAAAGAATGCGAAAATTCGTGTTTATTTGTTACCGTTTATATAGTAATATTTATAGAAAATTCCCCCGCGATGAATTAATGGACCTCGGATGTATATCTCGGACAAATGTAAATAATAATGGGTTCTTCACAAACGTTTTGTCGAAGGGGCTAACATAAAAAGAAATCAAGAGGATAGGCTACCAAATCATTTTCTACTCTATAAACAAACTAATAATAACAAGCCTTATTCAAGCCTACAGACATGCGAAATTGTTGAACAGTATTATATCAGCGGTACGTGCGCTTGATCAGACGAGCATCTGTAACCGTCCATACGGCTCATTGTATTCTAGTCAAAGAGCCGGGTCTCGAGCTCGCGTATCACAAGGAATCAGCGAATCTGTGCTCAGACGAAATTTTTTATGTTTAACATTCAATGAGAATGTCTATCGTGTATTTTATGCATATATCGTGATATTATATTATTGCATTGTCCCAAATAAAGACGGTTTCTTCACTAGGATTTCGTTTGTACTGACTCGGAAGGAGCTGATTTGTAAGCGCCGACATCGCCTCCTGATTCGCCCCAGCTGATACGGTAGTTCGTATAGGCTGGCGGGGGAAAGCGATGATCCTTCGTCACTCATTGAACGAATGCATTGTGCAGTCAACCCCTCTGCATGAATACCCATCCGCGGTAGATGTTTGGCATATTTGACGACAGAGGCGGAATCACCACCCCCTGGTGAAGTACTGTCGCTTCAGAGAATGTGTTGCTTTTCGCGACTGTTGGCTTGAACCTAAATGACTCCACCTGTTGCGGACTACACAAAGCATGGAATTCGGTCCTCGGGGGTCTTACTCGTTTTGAAACAGGTACAGCTTCAAGAAAAGAGATTGGCCGTTTCTAAAAATTCGTGAAGGAAGAAAGCGAGGATCAGCCTTCGGTCGAGAGTAAGCGCCAGCTGAAGACGCCGTGACAGATTCACTAGAAATCGTTAAAATTCTTTGGCTTATTGAATGTGAGCAAATTCTCACATGTTAAGGAAGTTTCTCTGCCATTATCCACGGATGCTTAAGAATAAATGCTTGAATTTTTACGTTCGACACCGGTGCTACGGCGCTGACGCCGCTTTGCGTGTTACGGGGCAGCTGAGTGTGATTTTTCAGGCCGTCAATTGCGACAGCGTGGAATATGAATTTTTCTGTTGCCTAAAACATGAATTGATTCTTTAGTCCAAAATAAAAAAACATGTACAATAAACGTGCTTCTCTGTAACGCGCGAAAGGCTACGATACCTAGTCTCCGTGGTCATTTTAATGTCTCTTGAGAGCAAGGCGGTCTTGAGTTGAAGTTCGTTTAACGAAGTCGTAATGCTTTTAAACTGCGTTGTGTACTATAATGTAGCTTTATTATAACACATGAATGTGGATAGTGACGGTTTAACAGAGAAACGGAGAGAAAGGAAGGGACAAAAAAAGTAGGACGACTGATTACCCGCATTGGTCATTCAACATGCAGATCAGATCGATACGTACTTGCGCACTAGTCCACAGCTGATCCTTGAGTAACGGCCGGCGTAGCAACCTGTACAGGCCGCAACTGTTTTTTTTGTAATCGGACGCTGCTGCTTTGACTAAGGACGCCATCGTTTGCGTGTTGGTAAATTTTACACTGTTGTGAATAGATAGTAAATCTAAACTTAATAACAAATCTCTAATATATACACGTATGTAAGACTATTTTATTTTTTCACTCATATAATAACTATACGTGCTATCGTACGACAGGAATTGTTTGCTTCAGAAAGCATTCTTTGATAGAACTGCGGCTCTTGGGAACATTTTGTCCCTATATAGCGATAGAAATGCTGAGGATTGTTGATAGACACCATATTAGCCGACGCGCTACCCGTGTCCGTATCCAACATGCGGTCTGGAGGCGTCCACGTTCTCTGAAAGTGTCTAATGATGATTCTCGACATAGAGTTTGCTCTCACGAGGTCCTGCTATTATCTTCGATTTTATATCTGCAATATTTTCAAGGCGCCTCGACATTGATTTTATTTACTGGAATCGAAAGTTTCCCTTGCTTGCTTTGAAAGTTAACCACTGATGGTGAACGGGAAAATACACGTATTACACATGACAAAAATCTCGGTCAGACGGCATTTTTTGCTGCATCCAAATGGGCAAATTTTGCTCCATTTTTCCGAGTTTAGCAACGTGTGTTATATGTCGTATAGGACGCTATGTTCGAACCGTACTGTTCTCACTCATCAACACCAAAATCTAAGGGGTAAATAATCATTTTGACAGCCGTCTATCCGCCTGAAGACGTACTTCGCCAACATAATAATCGCTATGACGCGCTCAACCTTCGCTTCTTCCTTTAACGCTAGCGAATGCTGTTTACGTAAGCCAAGCACCTTGACAGCTTCGAAGTGGTTTGATAGGTTTTCGGCATATGCATCGGCAACGTTTACATCTTTGAAGCGATAGAGCGGAAACAGTTAGTTACAGTTGAGTAGTCGTTAGACATCACCGATTTTTCATTTTTTGTTGAAACGAACAAGCTGGTTATTGAAAAAGTGAATATAAAAGCTTATTTGCTCCCCAGCGGCACAACGACATAGGATAAGCGACTGCGATGAAGTGTTGAAACTATAGGAATATCGTTGATTTAACGAAATTTGCCATTCTAACCAAACGATTTCGGCGATGATTCACTAGTAGTGCGCTTCTTCACTCACCCTTAGGTCATATGAGGCTTTCTAATTTGGTTCAAAACTGCACGTAGTTTTACGTTGGACGCGAGCCGTTCGACACTGTGTGGCAGCACTGGCACCATCGCACTGAACTGAAAGGGGAAAGTAATATTAAAAAACGTATGGAACAGTAATGAGTGCAGCTGCAAGCCCCGAGTTTATTGATTATTTTTTACTAACGAAATAATAACATTCAACATGTTGCGCTTGATATCAAAGACATCAGGCGTATTATATACTAGCAGGTTATCTAATAAGAATTTTGTCCACTGGACGAAACACGGTTGACCGTTCCGACGGGAGCTGCTGTTTCATTTCAATCAATCTTCCTTGCGTAACCTTATTTTTTGTTTAACTTGCCCAACTTTATAGTCAGTCAAAGCCGATCCTTCCACTGCACTCGGTAATCAGATTGGAAGAACGTTATGTTCGTATCAAACGTGCCTACAACGGCCTGCTTTCGTATGTAGTTATGCACATGAGAAGTGTATGCACGTCGCGAAGTGTCCTGAGTCATTAGGATAATTTGAGTTTAGTGACGTGCACTGGCCCGGTGCCTTTTTCCGTCTTCTGTTTGTGCCACTTCTATCGTCTGTTTGGGAATAGCAGTTCTAACAGGATACAATTTTCGATTCATGAACTTGGATCAACTGTCACACGATTTTTTTGTCCTAATTAACTTTGGATAGTTCAAAATTAAATTTTTAATCCAAAATGGCTCTCAGCTGTTTGTTGTACATTGATGAATAGTCTGTGTCATGTATGATTATCAAGATGAAATACACATACATATATTTGTGTGCCGTTCTTTCGATCGATTAGCCGGTTTCCACTGTAGTACTTTTAGTAGAGACCTACCTACCTCCACGTTCGCATCGCCCAAAATTATATTCATAGGCAATTTTTGCTTAAATATATGTTGGTGTGCTACTTTTAATTGATTGTCGAAGAATTGGCTTAACATCGATCCTTCCTAGATGGAAACAATTCTTAAGAAGTAGTAGGAAACAAGCGGACGAGGAGAAGCGATGCTCCAGCGAAAACCCAAATCAACACAGGCAAGAAAGCAGCGATTTTCACCATCCGCGTACTTCCCACCGCCGCACCTGTCGGTCTAAATAGCACACAGCAGTAGGTAGGTCGGTCGGTCGGTCGGTCGGTCGATAGATAGATAAGTAGGTACTTCGACCTTTTCGACACGGTTGAGGAGGAGCAGAGGGAAGAGATAGCAGCTAGCAGAACGCTTGGCTTTTTCTGGGCAGATCTGAGGGCGGAGGAGAACAGGCAAAAGAGTGCAGACGAAGCTGAGAGGACAATGGAGCTAATGGCGGCTGACAGCCACTCGGGTTCTACTATATATCATAGGCATATATATACCGGCCATTATTGCTGTTATTGTAAGCAAACGATTTCCCGCACAGTGGCTCCATGCACTATATGGCCATTTAACGCCGTAAAAACATTGAACCAAATAAAAGATCGAAACAAACGATATTGTGAGTACCGATGATACAGCTGGCGAAACGGTTAATGAATAACTAACACAAACTTTCACCCATAAAAATAAATCGATTCTGCACAACATGGGAACAGCGTAATAATAATGACAATGCCGATACGAGCAATTAAAATACCACAGGTATATAAACACGCTTCCGTTCACGAACGTTTCTACAGAAATGTCGTATTTTATTTCTGTGCTATGTTTAAATTGTACGCAAGCTCTCAAGTGCATTGGCGTTGTTTGAACTGTCAATATGAAAGATGAACTTGGCCCATGTCCTAAACGTTGTGTACTTGCAGATACTGCTTCGGGGCAAAGATATTTATAGAGGGCCGGGCAGCGCAAGGTGTATCGTGACAAATGACGGTATTTGTATATTTGGCCGATTTTAGAGTGTGTGTTCGTCACTATAAGCTTTGTGCTTGTTTGAGTTTGAATGTTATCCTGTAACAGAAAAATAGGGGGAACACTGTTAGCTAGTTACTTGGTGAGCCATTCAATTTTCTGAGTTAAAGTTAGAGGATAACCAATCACCTCTGTCGATTGGAATAGCCATACTTCGAGCCACGCCCACGCGCAAATACCTCGTTTCAAAATAAGGATATTACCCTGCGGTCGGCGGTTCGACGATCAAGTTTTTTCAAACCGCTTATCTCACAAGCAAACCTAAGATTGCTTAGTCAGAGTCTATGTTAAAGTGCAAAATCTATTTTCAAAAATATCATCGAGCCTATTCCACTGTGCTCGCTTGAGGCGAAGATCACCTGAAATTGTACGGTGTTGAAACGGCATGTAATGCTGAAAGCCGGACTTGTCCCCTAATATGGCTGATAGGCTTATACCTTTCATCTTCTAACTGGCAGTTCAGTTTTGCTTGTTTAAGATAGCACAAGTTTGACCCTTCAGCGGCATAATAACTCAGCTCTAGAAGATGAGCCATAATGTCACAAATTCAGTTCCATGCTGCCCTTTGTTAGTGTTGTCCTTGGGGAATACGAGGGGCCGAATGTGTCACGGAAGATAAAAAGGCACTGTTAAAGCGGAACGGCT
Source organism: Varroa jacobsoni (assembly GCF_002532875.2). Classification (NCBI taxonomy): domain Eukaryota; kingdom Metazoa; phylum Arthropoda; class Arachnida; order Mesostigmata; family Varroidae; genus Varroa; species Varroa jacobsoni. The sequence goes on along the minus strand of NW_019214411.1, from coordinate 8,358 downwards.
GAAGTACATCGAACTGTTTGAAATACTCTGACACTTTATGCAGTCCTCGGCTTCCACAAGCGCCTATGAAGAGTGCACGAGCTTTATGAACCTAATGAATATAACCTTGTGAATATATAGTACCCTTTTCGCTACATACAGGTTCCATCGTTACGCAGAATGGCTTAGCAATAACTTCAGTAGCTACTAAGCAAATAATCCCGTGAGTCCTTGGCCGACTATTTAAAGAACCGAGGATGATATTGGCTTTAATTCGGTACGTGAGGCCGTCGTATGTATGATACGGTATAGTATATACGTATCTTAATGCTACCTAATAAATATGAAGAAATGGTTCTAATCTATTGAGTTAATTTCTAGTGTGTTCGGTCAGTTTGCAGTACTTGTCAAAGTGGCGTCGGATTTGAGTGGCTTTCGGGATCCAGAGCTGTCAAGATGGTAACTGAACCAGAATTACATCTATGCCCTTGTATCTTAAATGTATGATTTCATTTTGGATGCCTGTAGTCTCTCTAGAGCTAACAGTAAACTAGACAGTAGCTTCTGCTGTTCTTTCCCTAACCTACAAATAACAGTACTACATCATATTTAGTGTTTTGGCGCGAACTGACTGTACGAATGTTCTTAGCTGTATCCTTAATTCGAACGGCCGCTAATGGCCTGGCGTACAATTCTACTTAATATCATGTAAATTATCCCTTGTCGGCCGTTGTATTTATCTTATTTGTACGCGATTTCCCAATGCTTACGGTGCAAAAAAGCTTAGGGGAATGAAGTATATACGCGGATTCAAAGCCACCAGCACAGTGACCATCTACCCTCAAACCGCATCTGATGCTCGTGTTTCTACAAGGCGAACAGTTCTCAGAAAACGCTGGATTGTCCACACTTTAATTTATTGGCTAATAGTGGACAAATGCAAATACCGTTGCACAGATACCTTTGGATCAACCGCTTTATTTTAAAAGCGATAAAAAATCTAAGATGTATGTATATATATATATATATATATATATATATATATATATATATATGATGTGTATTCTATTCTAAGTATTACACGACAGATACTGGATATAATAGATAGTCAAGCAGGGAAGGAAATGATGGAGGCTTGTCGTTTGATTTTGTAGCTTTCAGTTACCGTGAAGGCTACCGTTTAAACGGCTTCGAGCTCGTTGTGGATGACAAGATCCTCGTCCTTTATGAAAGTACCATTCAAGCAGGTAATAGTTGGAGACTTGTACAGATAATAACATTAACAACAACATGCTCAGCGGCTGGTGTTAGTCAACGACTAGCATTCGTTTCTGTATGCTTTGTACTCGTATGCTTTCCGCGTATGATCGGAGATTTTTAAGGGTCTGAGTTGATTTTCCTTTACTCTTACGTAGCCCACGGCCAGCTTTTAATGACGTTCTTTGTAAACCTTTGTGGAAATAGTCTGCAGCAGTACAACAACAACGATGAGCATACAGAGATGTGAGGCAGATAGCAGTCGTGTTTCAAGCTAAGCCAAGCGTTGCACACAAACCGACAATGCTCTGAGGTGCCACTTCATTAGTCTCTGAGCAGTAAGTTGTTTTCAATAAAGTACTTTATTATATTTATATTGAAAGCAATATGAGACCTGTGAGATGAACCGCTTATAGATTGTACATGACTGCGCGATGGGAGCCATGATGCTTTGAGAACCGCAACTGAAGTGAAAAAATCTGATTAGCCACTTCGACTTCAAACGCAGAATGATCCTAGAACCTTTTGCCCCGGGCATCATTCTGAACTCGCATTAAACATTGCATTTTGACTACATTTAAGACGCCCGTGTGAGCATGGCACGCTATCATCTGCAGAAGTGAGAGATACAGCGGACCGCAGATCTTCGTCGAGTTTAGTTATAAGTAGGAGCGACTCTGGAGATTATTGAGAAATGCCTTAGCGACACCCAATTAGAGTACATCTTTTCTTTCTGTGCTCATATTAGATGCTATTTGGTAAAAACGCAGGGCGGATATTAATGACCGGCAACGATATACCCTTTATGGTCAGGAACTTACCGATTCTCTAGGTGATGGGCGGTTCAGATTATCAACTTTATCATCAACAAACAGCATCACCGCTATGTTTCTCGAGGCGTGAATATCGTTCTGACAGGCGGTGTAGACTGCGAACCTCGTCGCTATCGGTAGAGTCCGCCTTCCGGTGTCCACTGCCAGTCGTGACAGCAATACAAAAGTTAACCGATATGGAACAGGAGCTAGGAATGATGAAAGTGATAGAAAGTAGATCATCGCGTTACCGAAGACGAAGAGAGAAAAGTAGGTAAATAGAAAAGGGAATAAGCCGGTTCAGCAATTTGACCAATGGAGAAAAGCACACAACAGCGTGCGGCAAGGGAATCTGAGAAGCAGTGGAGACGATATAGGCGACGACTATTCAACGACTAGAAAACTCGCGTGAGAACGTCTCGAGATCGCCTTCATGGAGAGGCTCCCGATTAATGCTGGTTTCTATATACCACTGAATGCATGCCGTACCCTCTCGGTTAAAGATGCGGAATAGAAAGAAAAAGGTTGGTACTGAGATAACATGCTAGATACAAAGGTACGTGTTTTTAAGCAGCCCTTAGACGCTTGATTACAGCCACAAAGCGCTTCGGAACACGAGAGTGAGCGTGCCGTCGTGCGGTAGCATCTTGTGAGGTAGCGTCTATTGTTGTGTCATCAGGTCGGTCGGTCGTTCTAACGAAGTGTGTCTCTGCGGACTGTTTCACATCTCTGACACCCCGCTGTAGCTTTTAGACAGTGAATAGCAATCGGTCCCATTCAAAAAGCAAATCAGAGCTTGCGACCGTCAATAGTATGGTAGGAGGGCGTGGCACGTATATATAAAATTTCCAAAAGGATTTTGTAATAAAAGCGTTATTTCCCGAAAAACCCCTTGTGCGCTAATAAAAAAAGAGTCCAAATATAGTAATGGGCAAAGAAATTCATAAATTATTTTTAATAAAAATGCTAGTCCTACGCAAAGTGTTCCGCCTCAAAGAAGATAGCGTTAATGAATATGTCTAGTTGTAATGGCCAGCCTTGCTCCCTATATTTTCAGGTATTTTTACATCGATTGATATAGACCTAAAAAGTCGGTCTTAGACAATTTACCAGTATGTGTTTCGTTAAGTCACCAAGCTGACGTGCGCCTTTCTTTGCTGGGTTGCCCCTATAAGAGGCTCCTTGAGAACCTGAATGTATAACAGTGGGCTTTGAGAATCTAACAGGTAGTCAATTAATTAAGCCTAGTAGATTCTCAAAGCCCACTGTTATACATTCAAGTTCTCAAGGAGCCTATTATAAGGGCAACCCAGGAATGCGTATATTCATGCATAGAAGTCAATCGTTACGAACCTTTTGCCAACCTTATCAAATTTACACCATTAAGTGATAAATTTTTTGGCTTTCTTTGTTTGGATAAGTGAACAAGTGTCGGTCCGATGATGGAAAAAAAATTAACAGTCTTACGTGGTCAACAGGTCCTTCTGTACACATAGTTTTCAATCTAAATAGCTAAAATCACCCAACCAATTGTTGTTAAAAAATAATAGAAATAATTTATCCCTGTGGAACTCGGAAATATTGTTTTTGAAAACATTGAGTGGCGTGTTAAAGGTTTTTCAGAAACGTGGCAAAGGGATCGAATCGACACCCGAAAGTAAACAGATTTCAATGAAATGTCTTAAAAGTGTCAAAATATTATGGAATGTCATTTTTAGACGGACGGCAAACGGAGTTTTGCCATAAAGTGATACACGAAAAAGGTTGGACAGTTTGTCTCTCGACAAGCTTTGTTGGGCCTTCTTTCTGAAGAGCGTTTACATATACGGCTTCTCTGAACGAGCGATTCAAGGAGTATTACTTGTCACCCTCTAGTGTATGACTCCAACAAGAAAGAAATTGCGTTGTTTGTTACCGGGTTGAATATAGCCTGCAGATCTGCTCTCCGAATGTTATCTATTTACTAATTCATTATATCATTATTATAATGTTTATAAATGTTATATGTATTGAAATTTTATATATATATATATATATATACGAGGGAGTATATCTTACATACATAAAGACCGAATCACTGAGCTTTATTCTATAAAGAAAATTATAATAAAACGAGCTCGTTTGTTTTTGTGCTAGTACTACTTTCCAGGCTAAAAGTTATGATAATTCCTGCAGTGGCAGCAGAGCGCCTTAAAAGTAATTTGCTGAACTTTTAATCAACTTTTAAGTTTAGAGTCTAAGTTGGAAATTTTCTGAACTAAAGACATGCTTTTTCGTTACACATTTACACTGAAAATAAATATTTTCAGTATATGCTTACGCCTGATTAGCACAAGAACTTGTATGTAACATAATGTACGATGAAACGTCCGAGGTAGGATGGCAGTGGGTTTTCCGTAATTACTATGGAAATGATTGAAAAGGTTCGATGGAAGCTAACTGTCTCTTAGTCATTTTTGATCAGGCACTCACCTTGGATTTTTGATTTTCCCCTATATATAGTATTCAATACAGTATGTGTATATAGATGTTAAGCCAGACAGATTTCAACTACACAAACAAGGGATGTTCTGAAAGACTCGTCTGTTCCTAGCGGCGTATATTGAAACGCACTTGGGCTCGCAACGAAACATAACAGTAGAGATTAAGCATGTTTTTTTTTTTTGCCTCTCCTATCACCATCGTTCATTTGACTGTACCTACGCCAGAAATCGAAAGATTTCTGTTAACACCTCATTCTATTCGTTCTCGGAGAGTATTAGCTGTAATTGTTCTTTAGAGTTTAGGCATCGTGCCCAGTTTTATAGAGTGCCTAATTGTTCCTCTTACTTTGTGTGTATGGATCTGGGTGACTTGCATTTTTAATGAGAAAAAAAATCTATAAAAGGTTATTCGTCTCGATAAACAGCGATAGCATTCGTAATAAAAAAAAAATCTAAATCTGCAAGTAATATATAATAACAGCTACTATTAGTAATAACAGAGAAAATAATCACTAAAGATAAACAGCAACTGTGGGGACTTTTGCCGACGCAGGCGTTGAGCAGAGTGTTGTCGATTTCACCTCATTATAATCTAACAAGTGGAGCCTATTTGTTTCTGGAGTCGTGTACAGCTATTTTCATAGAGGCTGAGGTCAACTCAAGGCTCTCTCCGGCAAAAAGGTAGACTTGAACGTACTTGTTTCTGAAGTACGAACAATCCAATGTTTTTCTAAACGGAATTAGCCTGACGACTCTTGATAAATATGCATTATCATTATAAGCTCGAACCTTTGGAAGTTCCGTTTATCGTAAAGTTTTGAGACATGTTTGAATTCACCCATGTTCAGCTCAGTATAGCAGCTTCGAATACACCATTTACTGATCATGCCATTTCGGAAAAGGCTGAGGCTTTTATAGAGTTTAGATTGCCTGACACGGTAGGCGCGAAAAATGTCCTAAGCATTAAACTTGAAGCATCTGGAGCTGCAAACAGCAGATTGATTATAGAGCTCTTATATGGAACTTGTATTGACTGAAACCGACATCGATTGCGAAATAAAGTTCAGTCAACATTGCAAACTTCGAATCTTTAAAGATGTCCCGCACAGTTGTAGAGGACGAAGAGTTGGCACGTCACCTGTGCCTCATTTCCTACGACGCCTTCGTTCATTTGCAGGTCTTGTTTGTATACGTCAGCTGCATGTTTAAATAGTTTAACTGAGCCCATTGCGATTATGCCTCAGAGTGAGACGATCGTCTATCGTTCATGGCGGCTGATAGATTTTCGTTGCGGCGGCGGTACCGACAGTGGCGAAACGGAGACTACTGGAAGGCAGGGAGCAAGCGGGACGTCCGCAAGTATCCGCATCTCTGAGTAGGCCAGTCAGGTCGACTGGCCTACTCAGAGATGAGTGCTTCATGATTTAGTCTTGTGTTTTTTAGAAAAAAAAAAAGAGCCTACTTAAAGAAGAGAAAAAAGGAGGATAATTGTTGATGTGTATAATCATTCTTGTACTTTCCCATCACATACCACAAGTGTTAGAACATTAATCTTCCCTAAATATTAGGATTTATAGATTCGTGTGATCGTTTATGACAACAAAAGCTGGAGCTATTGTTGTTACTCTGGAACTGTTACTACCTTTACTGGGAATAAGGACGTTGTATGAGAATCTGGGCGTTCTATTGGGCTGTGGCATTGTGGGTCTCCATAATAATGAATCCTGGTTTGTTACGATTTCTATGTCGATCGTTACTTTGTATTCTCTGCGCAAAACATGTAAAGATAAATGGACGCTTGTAAAGCCTCTGCATGTACTTTTGTTTGGTCAGTTTGAAATAAGAATACGATTAGCTTACGCTCGATATACCCATAAATTACAAGCAAGCTTCAATGGGACTCTACTAAGGTAGTCTAAGTAGATTTAGATACTTTTATAGGCTATTTATGAGGTTTGCGTTGGTCGTACTTTGACTCATAGGTCCGACGACAATCAAAAACAGGTGTTGACCCTCGTTCGTAATAACTAATACTAAATAGTTAATTCAAGGTTACATATCGTCTAGTTTTCAAAAAGTGTAATTTGAAGTTATATTTGATTATATTATTATTATTATTGTATATGAAGTGCTTTCGTACAGAAACGCACAATGAGAACAAGGTTGCTACAACTACTTGTGGATCTGAAGTGGCGTTTCAAGCTGAGTGCTTCAACCTTCTACGGTAGCAGCAGCAGCACGCATTAAAACGAACGAGAGCCCATGTGGGCTTTTAAAATAACTACACTTTAAAGTGTGTATCGAATCTGTCTGGGATATCTCGCCGAATTCTTAAGTTAATGTGGGATGGCGAGGGCGTCACAAAATATATCTAACTGAACATCAAAGGGACACACATTATCCAGTCGAAATTGTGTGAGACTAAGCACAACAAATGGCCTTTGACGGACAAAATAGGGATAGTGTATCCGCCGAGCGATCGGTAGTTATCACTATAAAGTTAGTGCTTTTTACAGTGCTAGCAGCATTTTTCTAATTGACGCCAGGGCTTCATGCATGTATGTTTTTAACAACCGGTCTTCTTTCTATAACTTGGGCTGCTTGTCCCAACCCGGGTCTTCCATCATCTGGCGAATGATGGCATCGTGCTGTCTGCTGCATTTGCACAATGTCCAGTTTATTCGTCCTAGCTAATTTCGGCCCGCTTTTTCTCCTTAGTTGGATTTGTTTGTCACGAGCGCGGTTTTTTGTTGCGTCGTCCCATTTGCTTGAAGCATAGGATATCTGTGCAATTGAAAAGTTTACAACACGAATAATTTGCTGCAAACCTAAAATCGCGCCCGGCCTAAAGAGTTACCGGTACTGAAAGTTTATTGTAAGACCCATACTCGTTGTATATGCTCCCCTCCAAATGGAAATCAGCGAAAATATCTTTGGTCGAAAACTAATTATGGAAAGCTGCGCGAAACTGATGAACATTGTAAATCCTGCGCATTGAATTGTCTGCATCAGAATCCGGTAGACATGAAACCACATGTTTCGTAATGATCGCATCGAAGGAACACTTGATTTGTCACTTTTCCTATAGATTAAGCGACCCAGTCTTTACTCGCATTTGGGAAAGCATACATAACAGTTGAGAATGAACAAGCCTATTTAAAAGAAATCCAAACATTGAGCATTTTATCTCTTCTTAGACATAAGTCACGAGTTTCACTACCGCTTGCACAAAGATGACAATGGGTTAATTAGGATCGTGGTTCTTTCGCGAACGATCAATTGAGGGTCAGTAGCCTTTTACGTTGATGAGCAGTTATTTTATCTTGCAATTGTGAGGTAAGCATACATAGCTACAGTTAATGCCAGCGCCAGATAGGTGGCAGTAAACCTAGATAAAGAAATGTATAAATCTCTTAAATGATAGACATAAAGCCCACAGTGGGTCGAACCAGAGACTTTCGATGACTTCAGCTTATGATTGTTGGGTAGGGCATCCCTGTACCAGAACAGCACTTTGATATGATACACAACATAAATTGTTTAGAGTCAAAGGGATGCAGTGACTCATTACCCGGAGATAAATTATAAGCAGAATAATAAACATCACTGTATGAAAGTTTAGCCATATGTAAAAATGGGTGAAGAAATCAGCTCGATATTCTGGAACCTCACGTACTTCTTGCCTTACGATATCTAACGGTGCATCGAACCATAGCGATTTTATATATCTAAATGACTAAATTAATGGCACAAGTAAAAATAAGCAGCAGTACTTACCGTTAATTTAAACACGTGCACCAGACATTCTACATAAAACTCGCACACAC